>NC_089912.1:73266133-73366133 GCF_040182565.1 Anser cygnoides
TAAAGAACATACTTGCTTTCTGCCAGAGATCGTAATCACTGCAGGCCATTTGCATTGTATCTGTGCTCAGGTGTTTGACATTCCTGCTGCCAAGAGTCTCATTTGAAAGTCACTGAGAGGTATAGGTGCAGCTCTTTCCCTTCATAATAAGCAGGTTGTAGATGTGAACAACATCAATTTCCATCATATTGGACAGATGCAGTGGTAAGATTAAAGTGGAAAAGTCTCTCAAATCTTTTGCATCTTTTTTTTTTTTTTTTTTTTTTTTTTTGTGTGTGTGTGTGTTAATTTATCTGTCAATGTAATAGCTGCTATCTCTTTGGAATAGAGCAAAATCAAAAGTAATTTTCCTGGTATATTCAGAAATATTTTACTAACTCGTTCCTGAATTTTATGTCGTTAGCAAATGTATGCATGACTTTCCCCCCCCCTCATTTTTTTATATAATTTGATTTTTTTCTTCCATACTTCCTGCTCATATGTGTTTTGTTAGTATTACTTTAAAAGAGTTGATAATAATGCTAGTGACGGGTCTTCACTCCCCTTTAGTAAATTTGTGTGTGTGTGTCTGTCTGTGTGTCTGTCTGGGAAACAACTTTCCCAGTAAAGAATTTTCCTGCCAGCTTCCCATGATGTACTATAGACTATAAACACTGTCACTTAGAATTAATTTCACTTTCCCTGAAGGGGTAACGGATTCTGTACCAAATCTTACTGTCTGAACTCAGGGAAGTTCAAGGCAGACAAAGTCAAACTTATGCAACCCAAATACAAGTGGGTATGGAGACCAATAGCTTTATTAAGTTTGCAACATCTTGTTTTTATGGAATTTCAGTTTGTGCATACACAAAAATGCCACAGATTAGCCCAGTCACCAAAATGTAGTGTCTGTTTTAACAGTGTATGATATATAAGTGCAATTTCTAGTTCATGCTTTAGGAAAATTTGGCTATTGTCTAATCAGGTTCTTGTGTTGTACTGTCGCAGTGTTCTTTGCACTGAGTATTAATAGTGGGTGAGGATATATATCTGGCAGGTCTGTAAAGGTAGGAGATCTGAGTAATAGTATGACCTAGTTTAATCATCAGCCTCAATATAATCTTGAATTCTCCCTTTCATTCAAAGATAGTCTTTCACTAACCTGTGTCATTTTTAAGAATACTTATTGATGAAAATAGTATCTCATCAGGCTAAGAAAGAAGGATGGCTGTTAAGTTAAAAAGCCAAATCAGAACAGATTGAAATTTGAAGTTACACAAACTGAGCCTGCTCTATAGAACCATTGAACACGACCCAGTAATTTTAAAGCTTTTTAGCTGATGAAGACCTTGACAGAAAGTTTTCTAGAAGGCAGTTGGGTGAACAAGTGTGTACACATGGCACTGGAGGTTTAAATGAAAAATCTGATGAAAAATAAGGACATTTTTCATTATCAATATAATTATTTATTATCCATATTAATTATTCATTACCAAGACAACGCTAACGACAATATTCAGTTGTGATATTTCATAAAACAGAAAAATAGCTACTCCTTTTACTCCTTTACTCCTTTGTAAAATACTTGTACATGCCCATCTCTGTGTGTGTAGAGATAGCAAGACTTACCTCTGTGGGCGTCTCCTTGATCACACAAAGACACAGTGTGTCTGTAACACAATTAATAATCAACTTTTTAAAAGGATTAGTGGGAACATGTTCCATTTTGCTCTTCCCACTGACTAGCCACATCCTTGTTGTGGTGGGCTTGTAGCAAAGTAGTAGAGTGTGAGAAAGGGAACATAGGAGAAGATTATGAAGTCCTTTATGAGAGTGTGGCTATTTTTTGCCCTAAGGTGTAATAAGTGAGTAGTCTTATCTTGTTAGTATTATTCTGATAATGATTAACCTGTACTGTTTTTGTTTTGTGCAATATTGTTCTCTTAAATCTCTGTTGTGCTGTCACTTCCTGCCAATGCTAGGGGAGAAATCTAAAGAAAACACTTAAAGGAGCTGTAAAATTTGGGTGGATATGGACTCCCACCACACCTAAGGTAAAAGCCTCTGACTTGATCTCAAAGCTGAGTCCAGTTCTGGTCATGGTTCTTTAAGTTCAAATTCTATTCACATTCCTAAATTCTGAAATCAGATGTACTATGTTTAAACCAATAGACAAACTTCAGCGTAAAATTGGTGTAAATGGTCATGTTTAAAATCAGTATCTGGTATGTTTTATATTCCACTCATTTCACATTTTTCCTTTGAGAAAAAATGAACCCCTTTCCTTTTCTTCCTGTTAATGAATTTATTTTAATAATAAGAAAAAGAAAGGTAATGAAGCTCATCTATTTTCTGCAGAATCATTAAAGATTCCTGGGGAGAGGAAAGCATTGTTAAGCCCACTGGCTAGGAGATTCACAAAGAAAATTAAAAAAAAATAAAGTAGTTTGAACCCCTAGTCCAATTAATTTTCATATATTTTGTGACAAAAAGAAACATTCCCACAGGAGACAGATTTATTTTAGACTATTCATTAGTTTTGCAGAGCTTCTAATTCCCTGCAGATATCTAGGGTGTTTGAACCCTAAGTCCCTTTCTCCTCATATGAGTAAATTCACTTTGGCTTAAATAGTGTAGGTGAGAGGACATGTGCTTACTGCAGTAGGTACATCCTTCTGAGCTTTTTTATGAGGCCTCGTCCCAGTGGGCTTTGTAACTGGGGGGCCAGCAGAGTTGCATTGGCCATGCCAGTGAGGGACCCTCAGAGGTGCTCCTCTGCCCAATACTCCCCCGGTTTTTGCAGGATACTCCTCATTGCTCAGTGATACTGGGAAGTGCCCTGGAGAAGGTCTCAGGACTGGTCTTCAGTGTGCTTTGGCACCAGGATTAGTAATGGAGAAGTCTGGAAAGGCTTTGGTGTAATTGTCTCCACTCAGTTTGAGGGCTCGTCTCAGTTATCATCCTGGCCTCTACCCATATCCTTCAGCCAAACACAACACACAGCTGGACAGGAAAAACAGAAATGCCTGTTCTGCCTCTTTATTCCTCCTCCTCCATTCTTACAGAAATATATAAGGTGGCAAAGGGGTGATTTGAATATAATTTAAATAAACTCATTTTTTTCCTGTCTTTGTGCCTGCACTCACCTGTAAAGAATCACAAAGGAGAATCTCTGAACTGTGCTATAAGCTTCTCTTCAGAGTCCCTTCATTCATCTGCTTCCCAAAATGCTAACACACCTGTCAAAGATGAGTTGTGAGCTTCAAAGTCTTTATTTACTCTTTTTAAATGCAATTATGCAATTCTACATAAATTTTAAAGACTACTCTGGGGCTTATTTTATTAAGTTCAGGGGAATTTTGCTTTTATTGTGAGTAGAAGGATTTTTTTCCCCCCTCTGCTACTGCTGAAAATCAAGGATCTGACATTCAAATGGATGCTTTTTCTGCCTTAGTAGCAAAGATCAGTGTTTTTCAGTCAGTGCTTGACTAGTCAAATAACTCTCCTTAATGTAATGTGATACATGAAACAGAAGATGATAATCCACTCTCCTGGCAAGGTTTTGGCTTTTCTGGAAAAAAAAATCTTTTAGTCATAAAGCAGACAGATGAAATATATGTAAGAAATGTGTTGGCAGAGCTGAGGTGAAGGTATGTTTACTTAACCACTTTCAGTGAATCAGACTTTTAGATTCCAGAGAACGCACGAATGTATGTGCAGATTAGAATAACAAATAAATACATTTAAAACAGGCATCTAAGCCTTGCAAGTTCTCCTCTGTCTGAGATATTAAGGACTTAGACGGCCCAGGAACACAGCTTGAAACACCTTTTAAGATCACACTTCAACATCTGTTTAGAACTTCACAGTTCTGTAAAGCTCTTCAGGCAACTCAAAAAGTTCCTATTCTCCACAAAATGATTAGATGTATGTGGACCTAACCTCTGCTACACCATCTGGGATGGCTAAATCTGATGTTGCTAAACCAGTTTTACACCAGATCAAAATTTGATCACTGAAAGAAAAAAAAAAAGCCCCAAAACAAAACCACACACACACAAAAATACAGAAACCCCCCTTCACATTTGCATATTTATACAGTCTCAAAAACATTCTGTATAGAACGAGTCACAGTCTGTAACTTGATAATGACAAAATATCTAGCAGTTTAGCCACCCTGAAACATTTGCCATCTTTATTTGTGCTTTTTTTTAAAGAAGTGCCGTGATTAATGATATCTGAACCTTAATCACTATTAATTGAGAACATTGTGTGCTATACTAATTTATACTATAAAAGTAATGTTGCTGCAGCAAGTAAACATTTTCTTAACAATGCCCATTAACTTTAGACTTTGGGTAGCAATAAAACAAATTGTGATTTAAAAAAAATCATGTTGAAGGTGCAATGCTGGTGCACAGTGTGTGCTGGTAACAAGTCAATGCTTGCCAGTTGTCAGTTGTCACCATGTGGCAGGATCTTAGATAACTCAGATATTTCCTGTTTGGTTGAGGATGCCACTGTGTGAAACTGCCCATGAATGTTGGCTCGTAATGCCAATCATTCTAACCCTGCTTTTTTTTTTTTTTTTTTTTTTTTTTTTGAGATGCCAGCTATGGGTTGGGTGTTGCTGAAGCTTCCCTGGTTCTATTTCTGGCTTCTTCATTGACTCAGGAACAAGGAAGTTGGGTAATTTTTTCTGCTCTTCATTATCTCTATATTTTAGTTGACTTAGTAATTAAAATCAGTGACATTTACGAAAAATACCATTTGTCTGGAAATACTGGTTGTGCATATAAAAACTTTTCCCAGGTGTAGGCCAAGTTTGTTTGTCAAAAATCTAACCAGAAAAATAAGCCACTTTTGCCAAAACTTTTAGTAGGAAAAACAAACAAACAAACAAAAACAAAAACCATAAATAAATAAATTTATTCTCCAAAACAGAATTTCTGATCAGAGAAGTATGGCTTGCAGTTAGTGTACTCCTTTGTGTTTTAATATTCTGTTACATATATAAATTGCAAATGCTCCAAAAGAAGAGAAACAGAGAGCAAAAGTCCCATGTAGGTTTGCTGCAAGATCACTGATCACAGGCTTGAGAACATTATTTTGCCGGGGGTGGGGTGGGGGTGGGGGTAAGGCTATGGGAGTGTAAGTAGATCTGAAAGCCCTTGGTTGCATCCAAACCAAAAAGGGTTTGGATCAAAAAGGTGAAGAGAAAAGACAGACTTTTTCATAGTTAATAACTTTGATATTATTGGAGCTACATGAAAATTTGCTTAAGAGTAACATCTGATGATGTACTGAATGTGGATCTTTGTACTATTGTCAGAAATGAAGTGAGAAGTGACATGGATGGAGACAGCTGGACTGGATGGGCTGCCAAGCTCTGAGGAACGTGTTGGAGATGCATTTCCTCCGACGTTGTGGAAGCTTGCTTTAAGGGCATTCATGCTTCTCCCTGTGCCACTGTTGTTGCAGGGTGCGTGCTGGCACAGAAACATTTTCCATCCAGGCATGAATGGGCATACCTCATGCTGGAAATAGAGCTGATTGGGAATTTTCATCTCAATCCTTAGCAGAAGGCAGAAGCCTTTCTTGTAAAATTGAAGATTTCTCTACTAAAATATAAATTCCCCTGAAAGATTTTGTTTTAAGAGAAAAACAAAACACTATTCAATTCTGCATTGGTTTGACCTCAGAAGGAATATTCTGAGTGGACTGAAGGTATTTGCTGCTATTCACTTATAAAAATGGTTTCCATTGTTTTTTATTGTCATATATAGTTTAAAGCTCTCTCATCCATTAAACAGACTGGTCTGAACTGTGTAGTGATGCCCTGAATGAAGAAAACTATAGTAAAATTAGATGTTCTGGTATGGACAAATGATGCATGATGATGTTGAATTAACTTGAACAGTTCAGTAATCTGAAAACCAGGAAGGACAGATTATGTAATTGGCCTAAAAATGGGGTGATACTCCAATCCTTTGAAAAAAACATTTTGCAGAATTTCTATTTTGCTGGTTTTTAAGGATTTTCAAACATTTGTTCTGGTACAAAGCCCTGTGTTGATTGTTTTTAAGAAAGAATCATACAGATTAATAGTGTCACCACAATTAATGAATTTGCTATGTTATTGTGCTGATGTGAGAGCTATTCCCTTGGGTACATGACAGCCGAAAATTCAAGTGTCTTCAATTACATTTAATGACCCAGGATGCCCTCTGGCTGCTCTCAGCAGTGCCGGTCCTTGAGCACAGAGAGGAGGCAGTAGGTTACGTCAGCCTATTTTGGGAGGAATGGTCTTCTGAGCAACATCAGAGGCAGAACTGTTTCCATGACATTTTGGCACAATAAGCAGGGTACATGAGAGTTGGTGCTGAAGCTGGCATTGGCCAGCACGTCTGGGTAACAAGTCAGTCCTTCTCATGCTCCATGCACAGCAGCATGCCACCCACTTGCTGCTTTAGGACTGCTGCTACCCATCTGCTCTCTGTATCACTGGAGCATGGCTGCTGTCTGCCGATCTTGTTTTGACCAGCTTTCGCTTCACCATGGTGGTGGTGGTGTGTTCGTTCCTTGGCCTTCAATGTGTCCTGTGTTTTCTGTCATGCTGCATAACAAAGAGTTGCTGACAGCCCATGGTGAGCATATTGCACTGCAAGTATTTAAACAAGTGCTTATTTACATGCCGTGAGCATGGCATCCCCATTAAGCCTGGTGGAGGAGGAGCAGAGCTCTTCTGTGTCATTTTAGATAATTGCAACAATTCAGCAGTTCAAAACTGCTCAACAAATGTTCTTGCTGTTCTATGGAAATCTCTATGTCCGTTTTTTCATCCACACATCTGAGTGGGAAGAAAATGATTTTATTCTGATTCAGAATAATTTATCCATCACTATGCCTAGCTCACACTTGGATAATAAATCTGGGGTTCAGGGTGGAATGCAAATAGGGAGTTGTTACAAATGAAGCCATTCATTCAACAACAAAAAGAGGAATATGAGATTATTTTTCTAGAATCTTGTGGCACATAAAACCAGAGAGAGAGAATAAATAGTTCTATGTGCCTTTACCAATGACTTTTTGATATTGTTTCTTAGTTCTTCTGCACAAAACCCATGAAAGAAGTAAAGCAAGATCAAATAGAAGAGAATTCATTTCCATCTAACAAATGTTTTATCAGTTACAAACTGTTTAGATAGTTATGAGAATGTACAATACAATAACAAAAGGAGAATTAGCTTGCCTTTATCATAAGAAAATAAATTTTACTGGGAACAATGTATTTGTGTTGCAGAAAACACTCAGAGAGAAGTTGACAGTAGCACTCAAAGGTAGGCAGAGACAATGACAGCTAATTGCAGATGTGGGAGGCAAGTGACAGGCTAGGAAGATAATTGTGTCTGCTCCACAGATGTGAAAGACTTATGCTGGATTAGTGTCTACCAGCGTTATCCCTGCATGCAGAGTTTCAGAATGCCATTTCCAAAGAGGTGCTGGTATCACCAACATTGTAGCAAAGGCATTTTGGTGTTCTGCATGATGAGTCTGATACAAAGAGATTTTGCATATCAAATTCTACCTGCTCCAAGTCTGAATACAAATCTTCCAGACATTCAATTTCTATTGTTATTAAAATGTGGTGTGTGTTTTTTACACTTCACCATGCTTGAAATAATTACACAAGAGAGACCTCTGCCACAGCCCACCAAAGCAGTGCTTTTACAATGAGGTGTTAGAGGTTACGTGCTGCATGTGCTGGGCAGTGGGATGGTAGGAGTGATGCTCAGTGGCTCATGGCCTCCAGGAGCCACGCTGGAAGTGGTGCGCAGAGAACTGCCCTACCACTGACTCATCCATATTGTCCACCAGGAGGAAAGTATTGTCAGAAATATGTTTTGGTTTCACTTTGGAGTGCACGGTTAGTGTGGCCTAGGTGAGTGGACGGTGAGGTGGATTAGCAATTGGCTGGATGGCAGAGCTCAGAGGGTTGGGCTTAGTGGTGTGGAGTCTAGTTGTAGACCTATAGTTAGCAGTGTCTCCCAGGGGTCAGTACTGGATCCAGTCTTGTTCAACGTATTCATCAAAGATCTGGATGATGGAACGGAGTGCACCCTCAGCAAGTTTGCTGATGACACAAAGCTGGGAGGAGTGGCTGATACCCCAGCGGGCTGTGCTGCCATTTAGAGGGAGCTCAACAGGCTGAAGGGTTGGGCCGAGAGGAACCTCATGAAGTTCAGCAAAAGCAAGTGTAGGGTCCTGTATCTAGGGAGGAATAACCCCAAACACCAGTACAGGTGGTGGCTGACCTGCAGGAGAGCAGCTCTGCAGAGAGACCTGGGAGTCCTGGTGGACAGCAGGCTGACCGTGAGCCAGCACTGTGCCCTTGTGGCCAAGAAGGCCGATGGGATCCTGGGCTGCATTTGGAAGAGTGTTGCCAGCAGGTCAAGGGAAGTGATCCTCCCCCTCTGCGCAGCCCTGGTGAGGCCACACCTGGAGTATTGTGTCCAATTCTGGGCTCCCCAGGACGAGAGGAACATGGAGTTACTGGAGCGAGTCCAAAGGAAGGCTACAAAGATGATGAGAGGACTGGAGCACCTGTCATACGAGGACAGGCTGAGAGACCTGGGCCTGTTTAGCCTGGAAAAGAGAAGACTGAGGGGAGACCTCATCAATCTGTATAAATATCTGAGGGGAGGGTGTCCAGAGGTTGGAGCCGGTCTCCTTTCAGTTGTGCCCAGCAACAGGACAAGAGGCACTGGGCACGAACTGAAGCACAGGAGGTTCCGGCTCAACGTGAGGGGGCACTTCTGTATTGTGAGGGTGACAGAGCACTGGAACAGGTTGCCCAGAGAGGTTGTGGAGTTTCCTCTGGAGATATTCAAAACCCACCTGGATGCAATCCTGCACAACGTGCTCTAGGTGATCTTGCTCATTAGGGTGATTGGACTACCTAATCTTCAGATGTCCCTTCCAACCTTGTCCATTCTGTGATTCTGGTTGTGGAAGATTGGGTGCCAGAAACAAAACAAAAAGACAGGAGCTAATCTGTTCATCTTATTGGTGTTCTCTAGCAGGTCACGGCCTCCTGTGACCTGGTGTCTCACACTGCACATATGTAGAAAGCTCTTGTGTGGTGGGTTCCTGCATTGGCCTTACAGCTTTTTACTCTTGCATGCCATTTGAGTGAAGACTTTTCTTTCCTATGGTGACTCTCAAAAATACCAAACCTCAGTCCTCATTTAAAAGGCTGCCTCCAGCTCTATGGGCAGCTCCTTCCTCTACTCCTGACGCCACTACGTGTCAAGGGTTCTTGGGTCTTTGAAATGAACTTGAAAAGAATGATTTCCCCAGTTGCCATCCCATCTGCAAGTCTCATTCACCTCTGCCTTACAACAGAGGTGTAACTTTTGTATCTTTTGGTCAGCTTCAGTGGCTGGTGTGAGCAGAGGACTGTTTGGTTGGGAGCAGCTGACTTGTCTCCTTTTTGCTGTTTTTTGCAGTCTGGCATTATTTCACCAGATTGGATATTAAGCAGTGTCTGTATGGGATTAGTATGGAAGCACTGGTAGCCCTAATAGTGGAGCATGCTAGGGAACTAACACTTTCATCATCAGGAAGTACTCATATCATAATTACTATCCCAAATTCTTTTTGTGTATAACAACTTTAAACTGACTCTGTTTTGGAAACCAGGAGAGCACTAGGGAATGTTCTTTCCTTGGAATAGGCTTTTGCAATGCAGCAGACCAAGACACTTTGTGTGAGCAGGGGCAGGGAAATGAGGATGACAGGATCTCAACTGAGACTCAAAGAAAAGTCAACTGAGATTCAAAGCAAAGAACATTGCTCCAGACTACTTTCCTGCTTAAACCATATTAATACGTGTAAGGGGTGAGGTGGTATAGGATGTGCATTCATTGCAAGGAGGGGTAAGCCTTGGTTAGAAGGTAGATGCGTGTGTACACTGTAGGCTCCCTGAAGGAAAAAAAAAACAAACAAACAAACAAAAACAAACACTTGGAGATGGCTTGAGACTGTTATTTTTTTTATTTATTTTTATTTATTTTTAATTTGCTCCCCAACTTTTACTAATTTGGGGAATACAAGACATAGAAGTTAGAAAACTAACCATTTCCTAAAATTCCACATAAAACTGTCAGTTCATATCTAAAAAACAACACCGATGTTTTTCTGGGTTTATTCTTTCAACAAGGGCAGACTCTGGGTTCTCTGAATGGGAGCTGCCAACTTCAGTCTCTGGTACCACATAATAATAAAGGGAACCTGCAGGCGATTCACTGATGTGAACAAGGCAGCAGGTCTGTTATGACTTTTAACCAAATTCATTGGAGAAATAAGCCAATATATTACCGCTGCTCTTTTTCACAGTGCTGCTGTTCCATCTGTATTTGCTGCAGGCATTGCTTAGGCCAGGTTATTTGTGAGAAATAAGCTCTCATTTTTCCCAGTACACTGGAGCTGAACATTGCTGCAGCAGCTCTCCCTCAGTTTGATATTTGTGTTGGATAATGTCATCTTTATCTGTTTATACATGTGTATAAAACAATAGTATTCAGTGAGGCTATAAGAGGGCCTAGCAAACACACCTTTCACATTTGTTGTTCTCTTTAAAAATATATATAATAGCAGAAGAAATAGGAAAAGGGCATCTGAATGCTGACAGCTCCATCACACTTAGAAAACTGCTTATGCTTTTCCAGAAGTATATTAATTTCCTACACTATATGTAGATCATGTGAACTCTGCATGACCCTTCAGCATTCTACAAATGCTGAAAATATGCTGTGGAAAAACACTAACTTTCTCCAGCTCATTAGCAGAGGTAGGTAGATGCCCATTCAGTGTTCAGTGTGACAATTCACTAATGAAGCAGAAAGTGTTTTATATTTTAAGCTGTATATTTTTTCCTGATGCTTTTTAAAAAGTATCCTTTATTTTTTGACAAAGTACAGTAACTGAAACTGACAATAATGCTTACCAGCTCTGGAAAATAACTTCTCAAACTATTCTTGGTGCAATTCTTAGGAGTCTTAAAGTTGTGATTGCAAAAATATTTTCAAGAACACAGAGCTCATGAATATAAATGTGAAGTACAGCTGTTTCTGTTTTAGATATTCATTAGCTTTTTACTCAGATCTTCAGTACGGACTTGCTTGAAAAAAGGTACCTCTCTATCTGTGTTATAGCCCTAAGGTTAGCTTGGCTTTTGAGAGATACATAGCAAAAACCACAAGTACAAGGCAAGGGTACATTAATGACTATTATATGCTATTGTCAGCAAATGGTTAGTAATTACAACTGTTAGACCAGTTACACACATCAGGCAATACTAGTTTCAGAAGTATTGACTTGAGGAAATACACAACCTACTTACTAATAGAGTAATTCATCTGAGAAACCTAGGAGGTGGGAGTATAAGAGAAGCTTAAAATCCTTATGAAAAGATATGCCCCTCTAACTTGCTGAATATTTTTACTAATATTGAAATGGCAGCTACTGCTATTTCAGAAATGTGTCTGCCCACTGGTAAGAAGTTTTGTTAGTATTTCTTATTAATTATTAACCCAAACTGCAGAATTCTAAAACATCACTTCACTAAAATGATAGGGACTTCTGGGCTGGTGTTCACAAGAGACAGAAAGGGAAGGTTTTTGAAATTTAAAAAAAAAAAAAAGTTTAAAAACAAGGAGACATCATGCAAGGGAAAACTGATATATTTTACTAACACCTAGGGTAAGCCTGCATGCTTATTTTTCAGCTGAAGTACAAAATTACTGAAGGCAGAATACGCTTGTCTCAGATTCAGACTTTATCCATGCTAGGCCTTCCATTTCCAAGAGGAGGTAGATAAATTTATGTAACCATTTAAATTAGATTTGTTTTTCTTTTCTTTATAAGGTACTTTTTACATGTGTAAGGACTACTTCAGTGTAACTTTGTATTAGCAAGCTGTGATTTCTGTAACATTACCCTTAACCTTTTTGTGTGTGTGTGTGTTTTTTTTCCAAGTCCAAGTTAGTATAATGGTGGTAAAGGTGGTGCTGAGATACGTGAGAACGTGTTATTAATACCTGGTAAAGTAGACTTGAAACAGGTTTCTAGCTCCAACATATATTTCCTGTTAGTTTGTATAAGTGTGTTAATCTTTCCCTTGAATATAGCCATTTTTAAACCCAGTTTTACAAAATGGAAAGAATGCATTAATTGCAATTTTGCACATCTATTTCTGCCAGTGCTCAATTATTCTGCCTCGATCCTAAATATTCAGTTTTTCTGTTAGATCTTCGTCAAGTTATACTCTGCCTTTTAGTTTTTTGCCTTTCTAACTCTGAAGACAGATACTAAAGGCTCAGGAGCTCACACTGATCTTAAGTGTTGAAGGCAACTTACTTTGAGGAAAAAACCTCAGTGGATTAACATGTAGTACAGAAAGTCTGGATGTGTAATTTTTTGCACAGTAACACAATGGCACATGGATAAAGAAGAGCTAGCAAGTGTAGTGACATTTATATTTAAATGGTGATGTGTCTGGTAATACAGAAAATTATTAAATGTAAACTAAACTGTTTGGAAGAAAGACATCTCCAGAACATTTCCAGATAAATGTGGTTTTAATGTGCAATCTGAAATGATGTACTGGAGTGAGCTCATGTCAGTGTAGTTTTGTGTTAGGGAATCCTTAGCTCTGCAGCCAGAGGGAGAAGAAGGACTGTGATTTCTTATCCCAATGTAGAATAGAACTGCATAAAAATGCAGTAAGGGACTCTGAGAGACCCTCTGGCTTGTTCTTGTACAGAAGCATCATCAGAGTCAGGGGAAGGTCTTGCCACACTAATTTTAAAACAAATATTTTGTTGAAGCGCTCAGACGTGGCAGCAATTCTGAAATGCATGGATCTTAGCCATGAACCAGAAATAGGCTTCTCCAGTTGGCTCCTAGGATTAAGCAGAGGCAAAAATCCTGTAACCGGTTTTTATTGATCATAGAGTCCAAACCATCAGTCAGATTCACAATCTGATATTTGGTGACACAAAACTTCTCCATGAAGGAGAATTGATTTGCATGGGAAGTTAGCAATAACTATCTGTGAAAGGAGTGATATCTCTGGATTGAATGGTGGTTATTGTCAGCAATGAGCTATTCTAGGTTTTTGGAGGGACACATTTTTAAAACAGATCCTAGACAGGATTTTGTCAAAAGTAAAGTTAATGAGTTATTCATCTGCATTTCATGAAGTAAATTACTTATTTTTAAGAATATTTATATTGTACTGTAAACTATTATAATCATCAGTAAGTTTTCGTACAACTACAGAATATAAATTTCAGACTGGTATTTTACTGTAGCTTTATTTTTAAATTTCTTTGAATTTATTTAATAATCATATGAAGCATAAAAGTTTTGTTTTGCAGAAACAAATTTCATTTTAATTTTTTGCTTGTGTTAGTTTCTAAAATGGGAATGAATTATTTGCATAGAGGTGGGACCCAGACAGAGTACTGAGATCTGCATCTGAATTTATTACACACTAGTATCAAGAACATCATGGCATCTTGACATTTGGTGAGAAAATACAAATCAAAAACAAACAAACAAACAAAAATCTTACACAGTAATGCAAAATGAAAATGTTAAATCTCTCATGCTTTCAACCATACTGACAATTGAAAAGGTGTTAATAAAGAAGAACATTGAGCAGAGTTTGTAGATGAGTAAAACAAGTTGTATTTATGCATCATTTCTAAATGTAGTTCTAGAGACAGTGTAGGTAGCAAAAGGACCATATGTTAAAAGAAAAAAAACATGAAAGGAGCTGTGAGATCCTGCATGGCATAATGACAAGTGTGGGAGGGCATATTTATTAGAAAAAAAGGTGTGAGTAAATATTCAAGGAGAAGAGTGGATTGGAACATTTTTAAAGGTTATAACAACACTCCCTATGCTATTAGTCGTG
Source organism: Anser cygnoides (assembly GCF_040182565.1). Taxonomy (NCBI): domain Eukaryota; kingdom Metazoa; phylum Chordata; class Aves; order Anseriformes; family Anatidae; genus Anser; species Anser cygnoides. Next base: position 73,280,097 of record NC_089912.1, read on the forward strand.
GTTTCTCTCTGTAGCTGTTTGCCTTTCATGCAAAGTGTCATTTGTCTCACTGGGCTTCCTGACTGTATTGGTACTGAACACAAGACAGAGTCACTCACTTATAGGTCATTCCCAACATAGGCAAAGCTGCCGGAAAAGGGAGAGGTTTTTTTTGGCAGTATTTCTTCTCGGTAAGTAATTTGACTGATTCATTCCTAAGTGTTATCATTTTTATTCTTGTTGCTGGAGAGAAGAGGAGGATTGGCAAGACAGCGTGCTGTGAATGCAGCGTGATGAATGCAACTTCAGACTGTGTCAAAATGTACATTGCCATCAGAGAGAGAATAAAACTACTTTCTTACATAAATTGTGAAAGCAGAATCCTTGGCTTTTATTGAAGCACATAGATATGAGCCTTAATGTTGAACAACATTTCTGACCTGTGTGAAATGACTTTGCTTTCCTACTCTCATCCCTTGGGAAGGCCTGGTAACTTCTTTGGCAGTCTTGGCAAGAAAAGAAGACATGAATGATAGCAGGCATTTGGCAATGGTGAGGGTTATTGTGAGGGACTGTGAAGTATTACTTAGCTAAACTATGAAAGTCTGCACTGCAGTTACCTACGCTCTTCTGCCTTTGAACATAAGTGTAGATGTATGCTTTTTGTTCCTTTTCACTCCCTGTTTATCACCAACATTAAAATTCTAGGAGGGCAAGTTTTGATGCCTATCTTAAAACTATATAACAGCTATATAGCAAACTGTGCAGTCCCCAAGAATTTAGTACTTACTCACTGACAAAACTTCAGAACCTAAACCTAGTTAGTTAGACAAGTAATTTAATTCAGGAGGTGCATACCTATTTATAAAGAATTATATTTCTAACAACAACCCATTGTGGAGATGGAGAAGCTCATTGCATGCCTTCAGCACAGGCCAGTCCTTAACTAGCCTTCCTGAATCCTAAATGAACAAATCACCATCATCTTTTCAAAGTAGGTTTCCCAGAATAGGCAGCCTGTTTGTTTACCCAAAGTGCAGACAGAAAGTCTTGAAACATGTAGTAATGACAAGGCAGAAGTAGTAGAGAGCTCTTAATGTGTTCCTGACCTAATTAAGATAAAATGAAAAGATTCCTTTGGGTACCTGGATCATGTGTAGGTTAGACATTCATTCACATTCCCTCATGTCTCCCTCCACAGGGTAAGAATATGAAAGGACACACAGACCTGCCTTTTGAAACTGTTAAAATCTGAGCTCATGGAAAAGACAAACTCTTGTGACTCTTTCCAGGTGAGGGGTCCTCACTGAGCTGCTGACAATCTGGCAATTCATGATAAATCAAGCAGTAAGGAATCAAGCACCAAGGAACATGTGTGACTCTCCATAGTCATGCTCTTTCTACCACCTGTAAAATGAGTTTTTAATTAAACAGTTGAACAAAAAAGACTGAAAATGCAATAAGACATGAAGCTGGTGTCTATAAGTCCGCAGAATAATGATTTATGTTCTAGTTATACATAAAGCCTTGTTAAGTGTTAGTCTTTCCTTGAAAGTCTTCTTTTCAGAAGACTTCTGAAAATGTTCCCAATACTGTTTTCTGCCTGTTGTTCCTTCATGCCTCTCTTGAAATAAAAAAACTTTCTGAAGATAAGCTACATGTTCAGCCCTAATTGTGAGAACAAAAGAGAGATGTAAAGGTCATATTAGTTGCCTTATTAAATCTCTTTCAAGAAAGTGGACCTTCTTCCAAATACATTTTAACATGGGTATTAAATACCCATAGATTCATGATCATAGATTCATGATCGGATTATGGAGGTGAGTCTGAGACCATTAAAAGTAAACTTTCTGTCCTTGATAAAGAGTAGAGTATAAGTAATAAAAGGCTTCTACCATGTCCATAGTTTTGAATACCACCTCCATTTTTTTTTTTTTTTTAAAGTGAAAAAAGAACATATCCAAATTGAAATACTATAGCTAAATACGCTTCCATGGTGACTCACCAGAGCTACAGTTCAGTTACATCATGTCCTTGTTCTCTTGCATGCACTGGATTCACCATCGGGTCTTCAGCTTGCATAGTGCAGCAGAAGCTGGAAGGCTCCTCCACATTTCTAGATATTACTCATAAGAAAGTTAAGGAGTTTTCATAGGAAATGGAGTCTGAGTAGGAACATGAAGCTTCTGTACTGTAACTCACCTGAAATGCCAAAGACTTCTTCAGAATACAAATGTTTGGATTTTAGCTGGAGTGTTTCATTATTTGAGGCATCATTGAGAAGTTTAGGAATCCAAGATCCAAAGAAAAATATTATATATACAAATGTACCTTTCCTTTCCTTTCCTTTCCTTTCCTTTCCTTTCCTTTCCTTTCCTTTCCTTTCCTTTCCTTTCCTTTCCTTTCCTTTCCTTTCCTTTCCTTTCCTTTCCTTTCCTTTCCTTTCCTTTCCTTTCCTTTCCTTTCCTTTCCTTTCCTTTCCTTTCCTTTCCTTCCTTCCCTTCCCTTCCCTTCCCTTCCCTTCCCTTCCCTTCCCTTCCCTTCCCTTCCCTTCCCTTCCCTTCCCTTCCCTTCCCTTCCCCCTTCCCTTCCCTTCCCTTCCCTTCCCTTCCCTTCCCTTCCCTTCCCTTCCCTTCCCTTCCCTTCCCTTCCCTTCCCTTCCCTTCCCTTCCCTTCCCTTCCCTTCCCTTCCCTTCCCTTCCCTTCCCTTCCCTTCCCTTCCCTTCCCTTCCCTTCCCTTCCCTTCCCTTCCCTTCCCTTCCCTTCCCTTCCCTTCCCTTCCCTTCCCTTCCCTTCCCTTCCTTCCCTTCCCTTCCCTTCCCTACTTTGCCTTGACATAGCAGCTCATTTTGGTCCAAGTTTGTAGCTCTGTCCAAAAGTCAACTATGGACACATATTGCTGATTTACCATTGCCATGTGTGTGGCATGTGCACCCATTTTACTACTATGTTCTTTATCACTGAATAGGACACAAGGAAAATTACATCCTGAGAAGTTTCATGAATACTGCTGTTACTGTACAGATCCTTATATTCTATTGTGACTCTGTAAATGTGTGACAGAACATACAAAGACCCTCCCTAAAATAGATTGAATAATACGTAGCTGTAGCTAGGGCACCTATTCTTTACATCTTAATGAAAATGTTTTAAAGTAAGAAATATCAAGGGAAAATGTTTATGATGGAGGAAGTTGATTCATAAGAGCTTCTCTGGGTAACTGGTGGTGCTAAACATGGGATTCATCTGACCCATTTTAGAGGTTTACTTAAAAGGGGTGAATTGTGTCCTACAACTGCTTCTTTCTCCACACTGAGCATAAAAGAAATCTCATGTGACAATTTTAGATGTAAGTGACTGTAATTGCTCAGATGAATCTCACTGTCATGTGTGAATGCCTAAGATTTTATTTAGCACTGAATGGGAGAGAATAAGCACTTAGAAGATGTGTGTGTGTGTGTGTGTATACATATATTAATATATTAAAGTAGTGGAGAAATAACTAGTTGAGGAGTGATGTGGGCTGTAGAGAGAAACTCAGTATCTCGTCTTATAAAGGAAAGAAAGATAAATCACACATACCAGATTGTGAACAGCTACCACTAATGAGCAGTCACATTAGCTATTACTAATGACTATAGGAATGTTTCTCTGATCTACTGCTCACAATCTGGCCCTAAGTTTAAAGAAAATGCTGAGGAAAAAAGATAATTCAAACAAAAAATGGCTCTAGGATGGGTGAAAGTAGTAGGAAAAAAGAAAAAAAAGGATAGGGCAAAATGTCTGAAGAAATAGTGAGACAGAATGCTGAATTTCACTCTTAAGATGCTTAAGAGTTCACGAGGCTCAGCTGAGATGGTAAACCAGAGTAGACTGAAGTTTCATACATAAAACAAATTGTAGTGCAAGTTGGGAAATACATATATATATTTTTTCTTTGCAAAAAGGAATAGCGTTTTTCAATGAGAAATGTCTATTCCAATGGAACTTTTGTATAGAGCTTTCTGCATTATAGGATATACTTTCTGATTGAAAAGGGCTATTTTCTGGAACAATCAGAATTATAAGTTTAGCACTTACCTGGAATATTGAAGAAGTTCCCTAGTCATCTTAATTCATTTAAATAAAACCTGTTCCACCTTCATGTGTGCCTTGACATGATGATTTGATTATTCTGGCACAGGATACTCTAAAGCAGTCACATGATTTGACTAAAGTAAAAGTATTCTAATGTTTATGAGTAATCCATGGAGAAACAGACTCCTTCAAAAGAAGTTTCAGGGTAGAAGCCTAATATAAATCTTTGAATTTCCTTCCTGAAGGACCTGTTTTCACCCCTGACTGTAGAGGGAGGCTAGCAGAGCAAGTAAGCTGCCCAAGAATGGGTCTCCATCTCCACTAGGAACAGCTCCATGTCAGGATGAAAAGCATCCCTTGGCTGGGTCTGCAACATCACTAATTATTTTCCCAATGCAGAGCTGTTCCACAGGGAGAGGCCAAAGTGGTTGCCCAAGGGCTGATGGCTCAATCTCTGCCTTTGTGATGGCAGGCTTGAAGAAGGACTTTAAGTAAAGTATTTAGGCTCTTAACTTCCTACTGAAATGGACAGAATTCAAATCATTTAAATGAGAATGCATGTTGTACTAGATATGGGCCCAGTGCTTTTGGAGATTAGATTCATCTAAATAAATCAGCAACACTTGTAGTTTTAAGTTGCTTAAGAGACTTTGAAGAAGTCACCAAATTATTAATATTTTTTTATTGAAGTTTTGTTATTGTTTACAAAAACAAACAAACAAACAAAACAAAACCAACAAACAAAAAACACTAGTAGACAACTTAAAACACTCACTTGGCTTTTAAATATTTCATTCCAGATTTCTGTTCAGAAATGAACTGGATCAGAAATCAAAAACAAAGTTTTTCACCCCAGAAAATGGTGACTTGTTTTAATTTCTATTTGATGCAACTGATATCATCACTGTTTGCTTACCCCTGCTTCAGTACCTTCTTGATTCTTGCAGTGTAATGGTTCAATAACAAAGGGATAGTTTCACATTTTTTGGGCTGGCAGCATTTATTTGGATCCGTACTGTCAACTGAATAAGATTAAAAATGGTAAAATAATATTCCCTCCAAAAAAATATACAGAAAAGGGTAGGGGAGAAAGAGGAATACATTTTTAACATGGATAACTTCAGCAAGCAACTTCATTTATTACACAGCCCTATATCAGCCAGGATGACATATTGCAGAAGCAGGGACTTTCATTGGGACAGAAAAAAGCTGATCTGGGGAAATACAGCTTTCCTGATGCCAGTATATTATGAAATTACAACTTCATTTTTATTTTTCAGACTCAAATTTGGAAATTCAGATACAGGTTGTTTGAACCTATCGTAAATGCAGTGCTTTTCTCCCCAGTCTGTGGCGAGTACACTAAGACTCTGCTGGACTTACAGGGATGTGACAGTGACATGTCCATAGAGAAGATGAGCTCCATGACCCTTCCGCTCTTGAGTTTCTCAGCCATGGCATTACGGTTTCTTGTTCTTTGTGGAGTGCCAATTTGGCTGTGTTCTCTCAAGAGATTTCTCTGGGGGACCTTGTGATCAGACGTCATCTGTTGAGACTTGCTGTGCCTCTTTACTACAAGATGCTACTAAAACAACAGAAAAAAGCAGGGTGAGAGAAGCTAAAGAACAAAAGAAGGCCTATATAGACAAATCTTGCCTAAATAGAGGATCCTGACACCATTTTCTTAGGTTCACTCTGGGCCACCAACTCTCAGATTGATTACATTGCCTGTCAGTTGTCCAGGTCAGGTCTCCTCCTTTGGAACATTGCATTTACCTTGGACTGAGCCAACAAGGGGACATTTCTAGTTTACAGCTACCATACTGTTACCAAGAAACCGGTGTTACTTCTCAATGAGGATAGCTTCTCTTCACAGTTGTTTCCCTTCATCATCCCACAGCTCTTAATGACTTGCTGCCATGCAATACAGTAAACGGAGGTGTGTGTAATATTCATAGAAATGTTAAGATCCTTGGCATTCACCTTTTGCCACCATTAATTACTGTATTGGATCTACTCACTATGTCTAGTACAATATGTTTTAATAATTCACCATAAATTTGTCCTGTGAGCAGTTTAATCTAATGTCTGTTGTGAACCACAGGGTATGAATCCTGTAAGGTGCACAGCTGTATCCGTACTCGGAAGTCCCTGTACCTTTCTGGGTTAATTTGATAATTTTATGGTAGTTACTGGGAAAAAATAAAAAATAAAAGTAAAAATCAATAGGAAAAGGCCTAGTTAAACAACAGAAGTCCCAACCAATAGGGATAATCCTCCAAATCCTAAATCACTTTTAGATTAAAAAATATTTTAAACAAAGTGTGGATTTTAGTATATAAAATGGTTCGGTCAATGGCAAGACATGAACTACCACACTAGCAGACTATAAATAGAATTAATATATTACTGTAGCAAGTGATCAGTACAAAAACTGACAGTCATACTTTTACATAGCAAATTAAAAGACCAATTGTTCTGGAAAAGTTGAAACAATTTGTAAATATGGGTCAACTCAGTGACGCTTTTGGATGAGTTTTCTTGTTTTGTTTTGTTTTTCATAAAACAACACATTTCAGCCTTTTTCTTTATAAAAAGAGGCTCTTTCATTTAAAATGTGTCATATTCATCTGGATTTATTTTCCTATCATCACCACAACACGCCCAATCCTCTTGGTCTGAAGTGTTTTTATCCATGATTTGCCACTCTCTTTACCCTCTTAACCAGTCAGAGCAATGAAATATATATATTAAAAATAATACCAATAAATAATAAAAAAAATCTTTTCTAAATTTAACCAGTATCTGATGTCTCTGAGCAAGGGAATCCATATATAGTCTCACCAACTGTATAAAGATTTTTGAAACTGAATGCATTATATCAGTATCATGGCTGACTTGGAAACCTGAATGCAGATGCCAGTGTTCCTAGATATTCACTCTCAGGCTTCTGGTCTGTAAAGCATCCCTATTTTAACAACTTCTCCTACACATATGCAACTGACTTTCCAAATAGACACAAAAGTAACTGGATAAATATATAAGGTCAGCTTTCTGCCCTTGCTATCACTAAGTATATATATATATGTAGAATCATAGAGTCACAGAATCATTAAGGTTGGAAAAGATCTCCAAGGTCATCTGGTCCAACCATCCCCCTACCACCAATATTACCCACTAAACCATGTCCCTAAGCACCACATCCAGCCTTTCCTTAATCACCCCCAGGGATGGTGACTCCACCAACCCCCTGGGCAACCCGTTACAATGCCTAACCACTCTTTCTGAGAAGAAATTTCTCCTAATCTATTTATTTATTTATTTTTCTGCAAGCCGGAAGCTTGTCAGAACTGAAATGCAATTAGCAATTTTTGAATCAAGTCAATCTACCACATTGGGGTGAAAAACACAAACACCTGGTTAAGACACCTAACTTCTGTTCCCTGTGAGTGATGTAAATTTGTTCTAGTTGCATTTGTTTCCTTTCATCTTGCACAATTTCAACAAGAGTTGATCAAAGCAAGTTATTTCATGTAATGTCACCTTTTCTGTCAAGCATTTTGGGTGCAAATGAAACTATACCTGACATTGTCATATATCTGTCACACATATATATATCACACTGCTTCTGCAGCATCAATTAATCTTCCCTTATGGAGATCTAAAAAGAGATCTAAAAAGAAAGATTCATTGAGTATGACAATGTACAACTCATATGAAAGTCTTCTCTAGAGCAGCAGAGTTAACGGGTTTCTGTGAGGGTTATTTTACCAAGATTTCACCTTTTCTGCATTTATTTCTCACAGTTCTCACTGAAAACTTAATAACATTATTCTTGAAAATTACTTCATTTCAAGTTACTGGCTTTTGTGTTTAACTCCGTGCCTACAAGCACACACACAACAGTAAATACATCTTCTGCATTTAATTACTTTCTAATAGAAAAAAAAAAAGAAAGGAGGTTTTAGAGATAGGATTTGACTTTTATTAAGAAGGAAAAACCATGAAAAGGCTTTAATTGCACTATTTATGTATGTATTTATTTATCTATTTTTGAGTTCTTTCCCAGACTAAACCTAACTATTGTGTTTTGGATCAGATGTTAAGGACTAGAGAGCCAGTTTTGCCCTATCACAGATTTGATTTTATGATGGCTGAAATTCATTCATGTTGTGCGGTTTGTTTTAAACAACTGCAGTTTTGCTTCATTTTACCTAACGTTCTCTCCTTTGTTTTGTCTCTACATATGTAACCAAAGAGCTGTAGTCTTTGTCAGAAACAAATTCTGAGCAGAGTAGAAATGAGTAGCAGGAGCTAGTAGGAAGCAGGCTGGATGAAAAATCAAAGCAGCCCTGATGAGAAGGACCTGGGGGTATTAGTTGATGGGAAGCTTGACATGAGCCGGCAATGTGCACTTGCAGCCCAGAAAGCTAACCGTATGCTGGGCTGCATCAAAAGCAGTGTGGCCAGCAGGTAGAGGGAGAGGATTCTAACCCTCTGTGAGAGGGCTCTTGTGAGACCCCACATGGAGTCTGGTGGTCAGCTCTGAGTCCTCCAGCACAAGACATTGAATTATTAGAATAAGTCCAGAGGAGGGCCACAAAGATGATCAAGAGGCTGGAGTACCTCTCCTACAACCACAGGCTGAGAGAGCTGGGGTTGTCCAGTCTGGAGAAGGGAAGGCTCCTGGGAGACCTTATAGTGGCCTTCCAGTACCTAAAGGGGGCCTACAGGAAAGCTGGGGAGGGACTCTTTGTCAGGGAGTGTAGTGGTAGGACAAGAAGCAATGGCTTTAAATTTTAAAAAGGGTAAATTTAGATTAGACTTTAGGAAGAAGTTCTTTACTCAGAGGGTGGTGAGGCACTGGCACAGTTTGCCCAGAGAATCTGTGGATGCCCCATCCCTGGAGGTGCTCAAGGCCAGGCTGGATGGTGCTTTGGGCAGCCTGGTCTGGTGGGAGGTGTCCTTGCAGAAGGATTGGAACTAGATGATCTTTAAAATCTTCCAACTCAAACCATTCTGTGATTCTATAACTACAGACCGTGAACTTCCATAAATGAATGCATGGATTAAGGAAATTGGCTTTTATTATCAATAATAACAAGTTTTCTTCTACTCCTCCTGTATGATGTTGATATTGTTTTTCTCAAGCATACGGAAAAACTAGGAACTGCAGACCTTGGCTTCACAGTTCCACAGTACATTGTACTTTGTAATAAGGATGAAAATATGAATACGGTGAGAAAGCAAAGAGCTGAAAAGTTATAGATTATCACAACTCAAGGTAGTTGCTTGTACATTTTCCTCTTCAGTCTATCACTGATAAGTCCAAAAGACAATCGCTACCAAAAAGATATAATTCTTCTGCTATCTTACAAGGTATCAGTGTACTATTTTTTTTCTTCCTTTTATTTTATTTCCAACCAATATACTTAGAGGAATGTAGTTAAATTCTAGGAAAAATGCAAGTGTGCAATTATCATTTGATTTGAAATTTCAAATCTGGTTTCAGTTTTGTTTTGTTATTTGTTTGTTTTTGTCATGGCAAGGAGGAGAAAAGAAACTTCCAATTGGAGCTAAAGCAGCAAAGTTCTCAAAGCATGATGGGTAACAAGTAAGGAGAAAGAAGGGGCAGTAGGGTAGTTAACCTGTAGATGACTACAAGTAGAAGAGATACTCTCTGAAGAGCCAGGAACAAACACAGGAAAGGTAATTCAGCTTGAACGGAGCTTCCAGCGTTTGAACGTGTGCTCGAAGATAAAGATGAGTTCCAACAAAAACTCTGAATTAGAAGTTCACCTTGAAGTGTAAATTTTGTAATCCTATAGTATTTCACCTTTAGTAAATAAAACATAACAAATGTAATTAAGCTTCAAACTTTTTGAAGTTGATAATGAAGTAGGAACACTAAAAAAACATGGTTCTCTTGGGAATCAGAATTTTCAATAAATGTATCTTCAGGGTGATTTATTTATTTATTTATTTATGAATGCACAGAGACACAGCTCTTTGGAAGTCAGGCTTTGAATATTATTTTTTATGAATGCAGAGTGACACAACAACCTTTTACAGGGGTTGTTGAAACTGATTTTAACATTTGAAAAGAAAATAAAATGATAGGTGTCTTATTGATTGATGAACTGGAGGATTACCAATAACAGAATTTCTTAGATTTGACAGTGTCAGTGAAGTGCGATCTTTGGCTGTTGGAATTAGGTAACAACTACACAACAATGTCTGAGATTTCATAGTACAATCATGAGTGACCTTATCCATTATCATCGCACGGTGACTTAAAAAATTGTCATTAATCTGTCCTTTATTATACAGAGGAAAGCTGTCTTTCTAGACTAATTTTTAGATTTTATAAAATTAAATACCTTATTGGGAATTTATTTGAATGAATACCATCAATAACTGTGGCAGTTCAGGGACTGCCAGGGCAAATTACACTCTGTTTTTGATAAATAACTGAAACCCTATTTCACCTTAACTATATTTAAATGGCATAAAAATAAGTTCGTTGCAGAAGAGCGTAGGTAGAATCTAATTTTTACAAGAGGAGAAGCTAGTGGTACCCTTTTCAGACTGAATTAGTGGTGCAAAAATAATGTTACTTGTATGTGCATAAGATAGCACCACTCTTTGGAGAGGTTGTGTGCTTGCTAGTGGGAGACTGGATTACAGATAGACCTTTCTTTTTGAACTCCATTTCCATAATATTGAAAAGGACTTTAAAAAAATGCCTGTCCCACCATAGAAACGCCAACAACAATGGCCCTGGCTGGTGTACATCATAGGGTGAGAAGGAGCTCTGCAAGCTAACAGCTCAGGAAGAACCCTGCAAAATAGAGGTTGGAGATAAGTTTAGGTTTATTTACCCTCCAACCCTCTCGCTCCTTGTAACACATATAACTTTTACTATAGATATGTTTAAACATATGTGTTATGTACAATGTTGTGGTACAGGGTGAATGAGGGTGAAACCAGTAAGCTATGTTTGTGAGCTGAGTTGAGAGAAGCAGGTATAGCCCAGGACATGCACAGGTATTTTAGAGAGACTGCTAGCCTTAATGAATACAATTAAGCAATGCAATTTTCACAGCCAGCGTCTGAATGGACAGGACAGGGGAAGGCGCTACTAGCTCATGCTGTAAGTTTTAGGGAAGGATTTCCCAATGTCCAGAAGTAGCTGTCTCCAGAGAAGATTCAATCTTGTAGTGATATTGTTTACCTCAAGGCTCATGGAATGCTTTTACAAAGGAGAGGAAAGTGTGAACAGATAATGAAGGGACAAAAATAAAAATTATCGGAGAGAAGAAGAATGAAGAGAGGAAAAGTGTCAGTGAAAAAAAATGAGGAAAATTCCACAGAGAGGTACTCCAACTTAAATTCTTGTCCCTTTTAACTCACTAAAGAAACAAAAGAAACCAAACTTCCACTCACCACAGTAGAGAGAAATTTAGGATCAACTTGAAGAATTATCCTTGCCTTGACATTAACAAACAGAGTTAAAGCACTTTTTTTTGTTGTTATTCTGCTGTCGATATGAAGGAGAAAATACTAAGTGTCTATTTTGTCCCACTTCTGCATTCTTTTTGAGGACATGTCCTCTCTTCATACACAACAACCTGCCTTTGATCCCTGCAATGACAAATCAAGATAAAATGAGAGACAGATTTGTCAGTTAATAAAAGAAATGTTACTTTTAATCCCATTAAATGCAACTTGATTTAATAATTCATAACCAGAAAAGGTTCTTTGGGAACTTATGATATTCAAAGCACATGCTCCTCATCACCAAATTAACAGCTGGCTTAGAGAATCTTGTCATTAATCCAAGATTTTATATTGAATAACTTCTGTAAATAGTCATGAGCAATTTGCAGCAAGTAACTGATACTGAAAAACTGAAATTTGCTTGGAAATAACTACTTTTTTTGCTGTTCACTGAATGGATCAGGTTTAAAGTAAATAAATAAGTAAATAAATAAATAAACAAACTGCAGCTAAAATCAACAGTTTCCTGTAAATGATCTCCACTTAAAGCACTACATTTTGCAAATATTTCTGCCCTATATTGCAGAATATATATATTCAGTATATATGAATATATGCAGAATATATAAATTCAGTATATTTATAAAAAACAAATATGTCTGAATTCATTTTTTTTGTTGGGATGAATACCCACAGGCATTCTGAAATAGTCACCTAATGCCAATTGCATTGCAATGTTCCTCAAAAAAAAAAGAAAAAAAAAAAAAGAGAGAGAGAGAACATGACCAGGTGTGAAAGCTATTTGCTGAATTTCTCACATTGCAGCAATTCAAGCCATTAATGGTGTGGATCAGATTTTTTATTTTTAATTTTTTTCTAATGATTTTACATTCTGTCAGCTCATTTGAAATAATTGCATGTGACTCGCCCATTTATTGTGTAAGGACATGCTCTGTCATTGCCTGATACAATACTCGGCACAGACTGAGCACACACCATGGCACATACTTTTTATTACATAAAAATGTGAGAAATGGCAGAAAATAATGGAGGAGTATATTTATTCCTACATTTCCAAGTGTTTGACAGCTTTCAAAAACCTTATGCTCAAAAAACAATCCTGCAAAGTCTTATTCAGCATGTCTTATTAACACTGAGGAATTCCTTTAAAATATAGCTCTGATTTTATAGCTTGGAGACTCCATTGTGTGGTCTGATCTCCTATCCAGGATTTTCTTGAGGAACTTATTGCTTTTTGTCCACTAAATCATCTGTTTTAGAACAATGTCCTACAATAAGTTACAAATGTGTAGGATCAGATTAATTACTGCTGCTTCAATGTACTTCCAAACCTCCTTCAATGTATTTTAAGTAAAATATACTTATTTTTCCTTCAGCATAGCCCAACTTGATCAGGATGTTGACCAGCTGTTTTGGATGACAGCAGAGCTATAAGCCCCATCATAGACGCACACACATTCTCTTATCCAGGCTACGTTGCCAGGACTCACTTTTTTCTTCTAAAGTACAGACTCTCTCTATTTTACTTTAGTGATTTATAGTTTCATGTTGTTTGGGTAGGTTGAGCGAATGGTTATTATTTAAAGCAGATCTGTGATGTGAGCAGAAAGGACACACCAGAAGGCAGATTAATATGAAGAACTATCTTGAGGGGGAGAAGACAAAATGAACATAATAACTCAAGTTCAGGAAGCAGGGAAACTGTGTGAAGAAACACATTTTCTTTGTTATTAATCTAATCAGAACCTTTAATATTTTTATGTCAAAATCCAGGTAGTCAGTAGCAATCAAACAGGTTTCTCTTCTTTTCAGAATGTTTTAATGAAATTTCCACTTCCAGTAACCTTAAGAGTTTTGAATGAATGTTAGTCAAATTCAGGTCATGTAGCCAACCCCTGTTTTCCTTTACTGATTCTCCTCTCAGGCCACATACTTTATGGTTCCTTAAGCAGGGCAGTGCTTGAACTTCATGCTACAAATCAAAGACAGATCTAACTATAAACAATGTAAATCATACTATACTAATGGCATAGTATATACTATGGTATGGCTTTCTGGAGGGAAAACTCTGAAGTTTTATATTGTATTTTGACATTTGTGTTCACTGGTAGCCTGCAATTGTTTATTTAGATTTGTTTCAGCAAAAAATCCACATTGCTGTTGTATCCTATAATAACTCTATATAGATTTGCATTGGAATATCTTAGAATCTTAGAACATCTGAGTTGGAAGGCACCCACAAGAATCATCAAGCCCAACTCCTGGGTTCCACATGGGATCCCTTCCTACCCCCCTCCCCGCCCCCCAAAAAAAAACAAAAACAACAACAAAAAAAGCAGATCACATGTCTGAAAGCATTGTCCAAACGCTGCTTGAGCTCCGGCAGCATGGTGCTGTGACCACTGCCCTGGGGAGCCTGTCCCAGTGCCCGACCACCCTCTGGGTGAAGAACCTTTCCCTAACACCCAGCCTAACCCTCCCCTGTTGCAGCTTCAAGCCATTACCTTGGGTCCTATCGCTAGTCACCAGAGAGCAGAGATCAGTCCTTGCCTCTCTGTTCCCCTCATGAGGAAGCTGTAGGCTACCATGTGGCCTCCCCTCAGTCTCCTCTTCTCCAGACTGAAAAATCTAAGTGGCTTCAGCTGCTCCTATCTTTCCTTCCAGATCCTTCATCATCTTTGTAGCCCTCCTTTGGGCACTAATAGTTTCATGTCTTTCTTTTACTGAGGTGCCCCATACTGCCCACAGTACTCAAGGTGAGGCTGCACCAGTGCAGAACAGACCAGGACAATCCCTTCCCTCAGCTGGCTAGAAATGCTGTGCCTGATGGACACCAGGATACAATTGACCCTCCTGGCCACTAAGGCACACTGGTGGCTCATGTGCAGCTTGTTGTTGATCAAAACCCCCAGATCCCTTTCTGCGGGGGTGCTGTCTCGACCAGAGCAAACTATATTAGCTGATTTATCAGTACCTATTCTATGCTTTATTTGTTCTTCTCATTTTCCACATGATTCTTGGAGTTGCAGATCATCTTAAGATCATTTCATATCAGTATAAATGAGCAAGGAAATATCTGTTCCCTCTCTTCATAATCCTTGTTTTTTTTTTGTTTTGTTTACCTCCCTACAGCCTGTAGTAAGTACAGAAATTATCGTGTATTTCATGAACCAATTGCAAAAAAATATAACCCTTTTCTTGGATTTAAAAGTCTGAAAATAGACTCCCTTTCCTGAAGCATCCAGAAAGTCAGTTGCAGAAATCATTCTGTAAAAAGCTTATAAATCAGTATATATAAGAAAAACATTTTGGCTTGAATGAAATAACATGCTTCAACAGAAACATTTTGCTAAAAATATCCACATATTATGTGGATAAAAATAGTGCAGTGCTAGGAATCCATTTATTTAAATTAATACACATAGTATGTGAAACCTGCAAGCAAAGTGAAACTTGACAATGCTGGGAAATATTTTCTGAGCCATTGTGTGTTCACTTCTGACTGATCTAGGGATCATTAACATTACTGTTAATGATATTAGACAGGCATACTTACATCTGTAGGCAATGTGATTCCAATCTGTGCTTTTCTGTTGCTTGCTTGTTCTTTAAGAGCTACAATTTGGAAGACCAATAGCAATGTGTATTTTGAGAATTAGTGTTCTTTAAGCTCCAAAACTGACTGACATAAAAATGAAAACTACAAATTGTTGATCAGAAGGGAAAGTTGAAGTTCTGTAATTTGAAAGAGAAACACAAAACTGAAATACATCCAAAATCTCATCACCTCCACTCCTCAAATTTTCAAAGTTTTATGTATGTCTGAGGACATAGGACAGTTTCAGGTGAGAGGCTCATTTTCTCATTGGTACCTGCAATAAATCTTATACTTCAAACTCCTTTCCCCACAAAAGCAACCTCAGGAAGGTCTCCCTGCAGATCAGGAACAACAGATCACCTTAACCATTACAGTAAAAAAGTAAAACAACAACAGCGAAATACTCTAGTATTTGCATTATCAAAATCCAATTCAGGACTATGACTCCCTAAGACTTTCTGTGCAGAACTTGCTAAACATTTAACTCTTCTGTTATTGTGTCCCTGTGGGCTCAAGGGACAACAGAGCCTTCAATGGGAAAAAGGGCAGCTCAGCAGTTTTATTCTCTTTATCCTTTTGCAAATTAGTATTCACTGGATGAGGGTGCATATTGGAAGGGTCCTTAGAATAAAGAGAAAACATAAATAAATTGAGTGGAGAGAAGGCCATTAAGGTAGAGGAGAGTCATAATGAATTTTAGAAAAAAATCACAGTCACTCACTAAGAGAGATGGGTTAGAAGATGAGATCAAGAAGAAAGGCAATTTTGTTTCATATGTTTCCTTTTTTTACTGCTGAAATAGCAGAAGGAAAGTGAACAAGTAATTTATTTTAAAAATAAACTAGAGGAAAACTGTGGAGATTGATAGTTTGAGTCAGAGATCTCTGGGAATAAAAAGGGTGAAATGAAGGAAAGAGGACAGACAACATGCAAGTGACTTCTAAAGGAAAAAATAGTTTGCCTGTATACCCAACTGCTTGTTGAAGTTCTAAGAGTGTTCTGTGGCTCCAGATGCATCATGGGGGAAAGGAAAGGACCTAACTTTCTTGTGCACAGAAGATATCAAACATTAATAGATCTAACTGTTTTGTGCATTGAAGAGAAAGTTTTTGGAAGAAAGTTGGAGAAGAAAGAGGAATAAAGCTAATATTAATAAAATGCCACATTGAAAATTCAGATCTTTAAAATATAAATAGATGCAAAACTTAGCCAAATATGGACTGCATCCCCAAAATGACCTGTGAGGAGCTGAGTATATCAGGTCTCATTCAAAATAAAAATTGTTGGCAGATACATTGAATGAACAGGATTAATTTTCTGTGGATCAAAATAAACAATGCACTACCAGATATTACCATTATCTTACTGCACAGATGATTCTGTACTGTAAACTAAAACTACTACTGCTTATTCTATACAACTACTCAGTGTTTTTCACATCAATACATAGTATAGAAATTATCTCTAACTAAATAACTGTCAAGCACAATTCTAAGGGACAGCTCGGCTCACAAATCTGAGTGAGTGAAAATAAAAAATGAACATCAGAAGTCTTTTACTACTTTCAAATTTTTCATTCTGCTGTAGCACCTTTATGCACCCAGTCACAGAATCCCAGAATGGTTGAGGTTAGAGGGGACCTCTGGAGGTCATCCAGTCCAACCCCTCTGCTCAAGCAAGGCAACACAGAACAGGTTGCCATGGACCACACCCAGGCAGTTTCTATATGTCTCCAGGCATCAAAACTGTACAGCCTTTCTGTACAACCTGTGTCAGCACTCAGTCACCCTCACCATAAAAAATGTTTCTCATTACGTTCAAACAAAACCCATGTTTTGGCTTCTACACAGTGTCTCTTGTCCTGCTACTGGACACCAATGAAAAAAGCATGGCCTCATCGTCTTTAAATGATTCCTCCTGGTCGTTTTAATATTTGTTCCCAGATTTCAATTATTTTATATTTTTTTATTTTTTCCCAAATTTGTATTTGTGGTTACCAGATGTTCTTTCTTTCTTTATACATTTTTTTACCTTCAGCTTTTTTTGTCCTGAAATTGTTTGTTGAAGAGCCAGTTTTTGCTAGATTCCTCTTTCATTATGATCAATATGTTCTACGTGTCTGTGATTTTCCAAACCTAATATATGTAAGAGTTTTCCAAAAAACTCTATAGGAAATTTATCAGCTTCTAAATGGTCTGTGGATGTAATTTTTCTGTTGCTTAATTGTGACCATCTACTACTACTGAATGCTAAGCACACTGTGTGTTAATAAAACATCTCATCAAGCAAACAAAAGTCCTCTCCAAGTGAATACTGAAGTTTTCTTCCTAGTGTGTGACAATCAGAAATGAATCACTGTGAGTGGGGAGGAGGAGGAGGAGGAGAAGAAGGGAGAGAAGTTGAAAGTAATCATCAGACTAATTCTGATTAGCCTTGCAGCTGAAATAATAGAAAATTACCATGCCAACATCGTTGTTTTTAGAAATAAACATTGCAGTGCTGGAGTCTGTCATTAACATTACTGTGGAATGTTTCAATGCACAGTGTATTAAACCACGCTGTTAAATATGAAAATGCACAAAATATACAGTAACAGAGCTTGACATGAATGGTTGTGTTATATCCACAGAGCTGCATGCTGCATTTGGTATAGGCACTATTCCTCTGATCTCTGGCATGAGCCTTGCAAAAGCTTTTAAGTTATTATTCTCAACTTATTAAAACAGGGAATTGGATTTGGTGACCTGAAGGGACCTTTTGTTTTTGTTCAAAATTGTACATATTTGGACAGCTTCTTGCTCCAAGATCTTCCTCTATCTGGAAGGAGTGCTCATCCTCTTCTCTGTTACTGTCATTTAGCACTTTAATCTTTCCTGGTAAGTCACTCCTTCTAGCTATTTTTTTTATTTCTCAAAATTCATTTCATTTATTTTTCAAATAATTAAGTATTCAGACATCTCAAAAGAGGATTGTTATTTTAAGGATTACATGTCAAGATTTGTAAATCCAGATTGTAGACACTGAGAGTAGAAAAGGTGGAACTTCCAAAAATGTCTATGTATGTTCTCTTCCTTCTTATTTTACAGCAGTAGGCCAGGAATAACTGTTTAGATGAAATGCAACTGAATAAGCTATTAGCAAATTCCAGCACCTCTGAAATACTCTGGTACACAGAACTCCATGTGAAAAGTCTTAAACAGGCCTCTGAGCAACATTGTGGATATTGACAAAGCTGTATTATCTAGAAAGGCTGAGAATGGAGGAAAAAAAAAAACAGTTTTTGATTTACCTAAATAATATTATTGTATTTTGACACCAGTGTCAGAATACTTATTGATTGATTCATTTGTAATGATCTTGCAGTGAGAAAACACTTCTGGAACCTTCACCAACTAAATCCTGTGTCAAACCACAACATGTGGAAAGTCGTCCAGTGCCAGGCTTCCAGGAAGGTGGACTCACATTTTTTTGTTCATTGCTGGCACTCACATTTAAAAGCTGATGCTAAGCCTTAATATGTTCAACTATTGCTACAATTAAGTCCCAATAGGTCTTTTCTTCTCCTAATGACAAATGCCTATAGATGGTGAGTAGATCATCTCAACATTTCCTTCAATTTGTTTTAAAATCTTTTTTTTGTTTGTTTATTTTTGTTTTTGTTTTAAGACGTTTAAGTCAAACATGTCTCAGTACTTGTTCATAGTTGATTTAATAGATAAGAGAGACAAACACCTGTATTTGAGGCACAGTGGAAAGATATGCTAGATAAAGGAGTAAGAAGACAGACAGGGAATCTGCATCTTTCAAGCACTTCAGAACAAAAATTGATAGGTAGAGGTTAATAACCATAAATAAAAAATATATATGCCTCCAGCCATGGGTAAGCAAGAGCAATGTATTGCAGCAGCTGTGATCTCCATGTGAGCTATATGCTAGAAATAATAAAGCCCAGATACAGCAGTCCAGACAAGTACTGGCCAAGAAAAAGAAACCATAACTTTATTTATAAATATATGGATAAAAATAAAGGTTGTAAGCTAGTCTGAAAGTAATAGAGGACACATGGAGTTGTGATAGGCATCTAAAAAATTGTCAGAAGGGTAACACACCAGTCCGCAAACAGGCAGTGTAGAAAGACTAAAATACTCAACATCTTGAAAAGTGAAGAGGTCTTCTTTATCCATGATCTTACAGTGCCTGGAAGCAAAAGTTTAATGAGGCCTAAGTAAACACTTCCTTCACTCTCATTTTTTTTTCTCACAGAGTAGAAGTTCAAGAGTTGATTTGATACACGAGGGATTAACAAGGAGATGAATTGACTTCACTGAGTAAAACCTACAGTCCATCTGGTGTTGATCACAAGGAAGGAAACACGTGCTAGTTGTGACACATTTTAGCACAGTTACACAAGTTCTGTGCAAAACAGCCACCACACAAACACTTTAGTTGCCTTTACACCCTCTCTAAGCCAGAAGTCGGGAAATCTGCACTGGTCAGGGTTGTCAGCTGTAGTGGAAAACCAAGGAGGCTGTAACAAGTATTTGTTTCCTTGACTTATCCTTTTTTTTTTTTTTTTTTTCATTTTCATATTCACTTGGAATCAGAAGGAAAGAAAAATATTAAACAGTGGGGGAGATGGTTAAAAACAGGGCAGGCAAGGCCCCACTGCCACTGCAAATCAAATCAGTAAGCTCTTGTAAAGCTTACTGATGTATGCACTGGTAAAGCTAAAACTCACATTGTCAAAATGCAGATGTGTTACACACCGAGGTGACATAAATCAGAGACTGATCTTCCAGCTTGGACCTGGGGATGTGTGATATTTCTTTCTTGTATCTGTCATAGGTTTCCTTTACCATGCATGCAGTTTAACCCTCAAACATCTTGGAATAACATACCTAACCCATAAAATTCATCTGCTTACAAGGGGATATCAATTAAAGTTTATAATGCATATCCACAGGCTTATCGGCGTTCTCAAGCTCTTATAGCTATGACAATGGTGTGCACTTCTGCTATAGAGTGCTCACCCCATCATAGCCCCAGTTCAGAGCTAAGTTGCTGATAACGCCCAGAGAAAGTTGTCTTCTCCAGAAAGAGGTTCATGACTTAATTGAGCAGTGAAACATATGTAGACTGCAGTAAACAGCAGTATCAATGTTGTTAATGTTGTATTTTTTCCAGTGGGAGGCACTCCATTTCACTTCAGTGGAAAAAGGATGAACAGCGCCTTCTCTCCACAAATAATTGATGGCGTAAGGGTTAGGGCATCCAAGTAATATGTGGAAGATTCAAAAGTATCTTCTGCATAAATTAATATGTTTATTGATGGGTCTCTTCAACTGGAATTGTTTTGTTATGTTGAAATATGTTAGCAATATTTGGCTAGAGAGAAAGAGGCACTGGCTTTGGGAAATGGAGGATCCTGCTATGATGAATATTTGTGTGTAAAGGAGTGTGTCTGAGGAGGACAGTTTGAGAGTGGCTTATAACTGAACAGCCATCACATTAACAGGATCAGGTGCCACAGAGATTTTAATCTAAGTTTGTCACATCCTAGGCAAATCTACTGCCCTTCATACTAGTTAGAGGGGAACATCTTCATATGCCTAAGTATTTAATTGTGTGGGATGTTAACCAATATCCCATGCAGTCAGAGAGTACAATAAATTAGGTACTAGCTCTATGATCATTCCAATCAATTCAATATTTATATCTACCCAGCCTATGGGCCATCTCCTCAAATGTGGAAAAGGGGACCAGACTGCTGAAAGGGAATCTCATATTCTCCTGTTTCCGTTTCTCAATACATCTGAAGAGCCCTAAATTAACATCTAGTTGTTTTCAGAGAAATTCCAAGTAACTTCTCCATCTGGACAGTGCAGGGGCAAAGACTGCTGCACTTACAGAACACATACACTCACAGATGCCTCCAGTTTGGAGCTGCACAGAGCAAGATTTCCAGATCCAATTTGTATAGTCCTTAAGTCTTAAAAATTACGTTTTCAGGATGGTAAAGAAAAATCTGCCTGGAGTGGACTTCAGCATGCTCCACTGTTCAGGCTCAGGTGTCTGTTGACAGGACATAAGGCACAGCAAGTCAGAGCCCAAATGTCTGCCCAGTCACCAATGCAGCCAGCACCGAGCCACTGGCTGCGAGACCATGCCCGGGAGGGCTGTGCTGGGAACAGAAAATCCTCACCAGCCCCATGCAGCAGTGAAAATTAGCTAGTTTCTTACAGTTTCATTCTTTCTAGCTGCAGGACCTAAGAATATAGAGGGTTTGTGGCAGTGTATTAATAAACAAACAAACAAATAAATAAATGGGCAAGGAAAAGTTTGTGGTAGGTTTTTTTTTTTTTTTTTTTTTTGAAGGGAAAGTATTTTTTTCCAGGCAGGAAAACAAGCAGGAAGGCTGTGAATCACAAATCCTCTGCTGCAATTATATATAACTTTAAAATGTTGAATACCTTGCCTTTGTTAATCTCTAGCTGGGACAGAAGAATAAAAATAAATTGTTGGGGAAGGTGTAGTCATTTTAGGATGGAAATTTTAGCCTCTTTATCTGAGGACACTGTTAAATACCTATCTAACGAACTCTGTCCTGTAGTAGGCAGAAAATATTGACTGTAATCCAGCAGGTCACTTAAGCACACTTATTTTTGCTGAATCAGTGGTGCCATTGGCTCTGGTGTAATCCCAAAATTTAACATTAAGTATATATCCAAGGGCTTTGTTGGGCTGGAACTGCTTTTTCAGCATCCTACCCTTTCCATCTTACCATGCCAGGTCAAAGCCCCTTCTAAACATTTTGTTGTTTTGAAAAGAAAGAGGAAACAAATCTCTATGATACTAGTTACATGAGTTTCCTTGATATGCAGGCTATTTGCCAAATCTTCTCAAGGATTTTATCATGAACACCTTTGTAGCAATAATCGGAAGATTTTTCCAGTGTACAGAAATATAGATAAAGGAAATTAAAGTAAAATAAACTCTCAAATTCTGAATTAATTATCTTCTAATTGTAGCTTGTTCCATTTTTAAATTACTATAATTTAATAAGATGTGCTGATTTTTAACATATTATCAACTTTACGAAATATTAAGTGTAAATCCCAAGAAACATTTTTATATAAGATATATATATATCTTGCTGAGCGGAAAAAAAAAAGGAAAAAAAAAGACAGAAACTAATATTATGAATATAGAGAGGAACAATATTAAATCTTGAAATTCAAGAATAAGTCTGTTTTCTTTTTTTCCTTCAAGTAACAGAGATGAATATATGGTCAGCAAATCTTATGATATGCTTAATGTTTGATCAAATTTGCATTCACTATAGAAAAAAAATAATTCTATTTCTGCTTCATAGTAGACAGTTTGCATAATTTATGGAAGTATTATTAGTCTTACAGTACCTAAAAAAGTTGTTTCAGCAGTTGCATGGGAGACCATCTGCCTCCTTTTAGTTTGAGGATTAAGTGTTTATCATCAATTTCTGAAGTGTTGCAATGCAGTATTTTTATTTTATGCTTTATTTCTGTTTGCTTGGTGTGTTTTTCAGCACATATGGAAGGGTTAAACAAAAAGTGTATTTAATACTTTTTTTTTTCACTAACAGTATAAACAAGGATGGAAAGCATTTAATTCTTTAAGTGCTACCAATTAAATCTTGCAAACTCCTAATGCATTCTCTTGCGTAAACTGAAAAAGCTTCTTGTTCCAGTCTAAATGCTGAGTGCCTCCACTTGCTCTTCCTGTAGTATTCATTTTTATTACAAGGTAGTCAGCTTCTTAGTTGATTAAACAGGAATTCTTATCTACTCATCATTTTCTATCCTTCTCAGCAGCTGTGGCTTCCCTGTATCATTTAGCCACAACAGATTGGTTGACTCTTACCTATACGTTGAAGCATCCCCCACCTGCATTACTGGGTGCCTTCTCCTGGATGAGGAGAGAAAGAGGTTTGGAGATGAGAATCCCACAGGGTCACTCCAAAAGTTACTTTAAAAAATGGTAGGGCTGAAATGAAGCTGTGAACACTCAGCTACTAATGGAAGTGGGAGCTGCCTGCAAAGAGAAATTCAGGAGCCACTGATTTTAATTTGTAGATTTTGTGGACAGATTATCTTCCACATATGTTATCACACACAGTGGTATCTGTGGCTATTTGCCACCTTTAACTTTGGTTAGATCTTTTTAAACTACTGATTGTGATCACTAATGAAGATAACTTAATAGCTGCTGTGAATAAGCAGTCGTAAGTCTAAGGTATCTATGTTAGAAATTACAAAAGTGTTTGGGGAGCTGCATTAGTGCCAAGTCTGGGACCTGTGCCAACGCTTTACCACCGGTGCCCCAAAGCATCAGCAGAAGGAGAGCCAGTCAACTGCCGTGATGTCCCATGACCGGGAGCACGTACACAATACCACATAGTCCTAGTCACACAAGGAAGGATAGGACATCCCTTTGATAAACTGTGTCCATCAAAGAGACTGGGAAGCTTTATAATATTCCTTATCTAACCAACCAAGGGCAGAGACGGTGCACTCAAAGGAAACAGCTCACAGCTTGGATGTACCACTGCATCCTGATGAGGAAGCCAGGAGCAAACCAGAATGGCCCTTGATCTGCTGTGAGGGAAAGTGGCCCTCAGTCAATGGCTGTTCGTCTCAGTTTCCTGAAACTGTGACGATGGCTGCTCTTCAGCCTTGCACTAAGCATAGCTTCAACATGCAGAGGAAACAGGGGTCCACCGGGAGTAACACTGGTCTACTTCGTTCTCATAAATAATCCCCCAGAAATTTCATATACCTTTCCTCATACATTCAGGCAAGTGTGGTAAATATATTTCTGGACAGTACTGAAATCGGAAAATCCCTGAAATGTCTATTGCACCTTTCACCCACTGCTGAGAGGTATTCTTATCAACAGTTCTTTGACTCTGCAGCAAAGAGAGAGTAGAGCTAAGATCACTTTACACTAACTTAAGCTAACATAGATCTTACTAGATAAAAACAGCACATTTTAAATTCACTTTGTTATCTTTAATTGCTATGTATTTTTCAATTTAGGTAGCCAAATTTCAGTTCGCTTTTTGGCATAATTAACCTAAATTGTGTTATGTGATATTAAACCAGACTTTTCCTGTTTACAAAGCTGTACCCTTTACTTCTAATTTTTGTGTTACATCTAAGCCGGTTGTACTAAATGAAATTTCCGAGTTGCTAAAAATATCCCTTGTGAAATGAACTCAGTAAGCTGACACTCTGGGAAAGTCACTTTAATATAAGTCATTTTGAATTTACTCCATCCTCCTTCTCCCCTGACTTTTTGTTAAGTTCTTATTCCAATGTGAAATGTCTTATCTACCTACAGTGTCATTTTCTGTTAAAATAGGTTGAATCACATACTTAATACTGCCAAAACCACATGAAAAGCTGCCAAGACAAAACTTTCCTAGTTTGGCACAGGTTCTTATTCTAGTTTTTATTCTAAAAAAAAAAAAAAATGTTACCTTGATTTTTTTTTTACCAATATAGAAAATTAAAACATTTCAAATGCAAAAGAACTGCATAAGTAAGAGGAGTTAGACAATAAAAACCTCACAGTGGTGATGTTTACATCTCAGCGGTGCTTCATGGAGGACAAAGGTAAACTTTGTCAGGTCTTGAGACCTGGGCTACAACTGAAGAACTATGTCTAAGGCCTCCAATTTTCCTGCATTGTAACTTACTTTATTTTTGCAACAAGTGCCTTTAAACGCTTGAGTCACATGATTCTTTTTTTCCTGTAAGCTTCCTTTACTCGCACATCCTCCAGGCTAATGAACTTTTTTCTCTTTGACAAAAGATGCTGCATGTCACTTCCTTCCTACCTGGTGTTTCAGTCCAAGACCTTCCAAGGGAGCAGCACTCTTGACTCTCACAGAGAGAGGACACAAAGTCACAGAGTCAAACTGAAGGGAAAGAGGCTCCTGCTGTAAGGGTCACAGGGCATTGCTTAGCAGGAAACAGACACTCCAGATATAACGTTTCTGCAGGATTTATTTCAGAGATTGGGAGGCTGAGAACTCACACTGAAACACTGCAAGTGTAGGGACAAGTTTCTTGAAAGAAATAAGTGGCACGTCATTCACAGCATTTATTGTGCCCTTTATTTACTATTGTAAATATTGTATCTTCCCTAAAGAGAGAAGTAAGAACACACGCTTAGAAGTATAGTTACCAGCAAGCGTGGCCTGGCCGCTATACTGCAACCTCCCCACACTTCTCTTCCTTCAGATCTTTTGGTTAAAGTCCTCTTTAAGGAAGGGGCCGTGAGTTTCATTTATAATGCAGGTTGGTTATAGGACATGTATTAAAGTCAGTACTCTGACAAATGGGATTGGCATAACTCAAAAGAATATGCTACTCAAGTCTCATTTATTTACAAGAAATCTGCTTGTGGTGTGCATCTTCTACAGAGATACCTGCTGTCAGTGAGATGACTGGCTGGCAGATTTTGTCATCCATCCGAAAGCAGGGTCTTGCTGAGTTTCTCTCTTAACTGCTGATGCCAGTTGGAAAGGATTGTGGTTATCTAGTCTCCTGAGATGAAACTATTGCTTGCCTCGTGAAGTGCAGAAGTGTCTGAAGTGCATTGAACGCATTACAGAGGAGCCACCAAGTTTCTTTTTTTGCTTCATCCACTTTCTTCTGCATTAGAAACTGGCACCTTTTTGAAGAGTTTCCATCAGAGAGACAAGTGCTCCTTTTTGATAATAGGAAAAGGTGGAAAATCAAATTATACTTTCACTTTTAGCAACTCCCTGCTCTTAGTGCCCCTAAATGGACAGTTCATATCAACTCCTGCTGAAAAATAATTCCCTTTGCAGCTCTTCAAACACATGTTGTTGAAGGGTTAACGTTCTTTCAGGAGTTGAAAACCTTTAGAAACAGGAACTATATGAAATACATAGAAGTATAATCAAAGAAAAAAAAGGAAAGTTAAGAAAACATTAAAAGTGAAGTCATGAGATGCCTCACAGAAGTGGTTTTTTAGCCGACACATTGTCCCCTTGTGTACACACATCATGAGATAAGATGTAGTCCAGAGAAATACGGTAACTCCTTTGTAGCTTCCCCCCATTCTTGAGATTTAAGAGCTCCTTTCATCTCATACAGGAAGTTTCTGAAGCCCACAAGTGCTTTATCTGCTACAAAGTCTCCTTTTAAGGCTAAGAGGAGGGATGGTGAAGAGCTACTGTTAGAAATAATCAAAAGCAGGAAGCACATTCAGACAGATGCTGGACATATAACCCACATCATTGGTGGAATATCCCACTGAGGGAAGGGGAAAAAAAGAAAAAAAGCTGTGCTGTAGAGTAATACAAGATGATGCTTACCAAGCAACTCCTGCCACATAACAGTGGTAAGTTAGAAAGCGGTTATTGTAGTGGATAGTTGCACTTCATTCTTGGATACTGCAAACTGAAATAAATCCATTGACATCAAAAAAAATTTACACCAGCTTAAAATCTGACTTATTGTTGTTTCCTCTTTTGTCTGTACAAAAAAATAAAATAAAATAATAAAATAAAATCTTTTTGGTTGAAGGAAACTATTTGATCTTTAGCAAAATTAACCTAAGAGGATAATGCAAACCTGATTTAGTTCTTTATTAAACTTCTTTGAAATGTCCATTTCTCATGAAAGTCAAAGTCATGTTCAAGGTTTTTCAGAGCTTTGCTTTCTAATTTCTAATTACAATGAAGTATCAACTGTGAATATAGTTGCTCTCAGTGAAAAGCTGAAGTGTCTTTTTTTAACATGGGATTTAGACATCTGACTTAATTTTTCAGAACATATATTGCCCATTCCCCCTCCCACTTAAAAATTAATATTGTTATTTATTTGTTTATTTTTTTTTGTAGGGTATGTTTTGTTCCAACTTAAGAGAAAAGATGAAAAAAAAAAATCAAGCTTTACTGGAAACTACTAGCCTAACAAGTTACTTCTGTGCTACCATTTGTTACTGTCCTGTGTGGAAAATATAGGATTCTAGCATGGAATATGGTACAGTGAACAAATTCCCTTTATTATTAATTATTATTTTAAACAATACTTCAGAGTTAGTGTATATTGCTAGAAAAACATCATTGGGCAGTTGCTTCTGGTATTTTTCAGGATCTCAGAAGTCATGTTTAAAAATTGACATAGCAAACTGGATAGAAATATAGGCTACTCCGCAGTGCTCAGCCAGCAAGGCTGTACATTATTTTGGAAGGACGTTTTTCAGTGATGAGGAAGGTGGTGAGTCATTAAGATAAACAAGAAATCAGTAATGACTTTCCAGCACTAGGATGAGCTTATGATTCAGAATATTTTGTTTCTAAAGACACAGAAACTATTATAGATAGTATACTATTCTGTGAAGATCCCTCATGCTCTCACAACATGCTCTCATAAATAAGAACCTCAGTATAAAACTGACCAGGTCAGACATACTGGTGCTCATCTGAGTGCATACAATCCCTTTACACATACTACATTAAATCATAGAACGGAAGAAAGAAGAATGAACATCATTTTCCCCAATCTCCCCTATAACTGAAATTTCTCTCGCTTGTTCCTGCTCAGAGCCTGATAACTTGCACCTCAGTGACATATACCTTGTATGTGTTAAAACATATGCCTGAAATGCAGTCTGTGCTTAAAGATAACAAGAAATGGAGTATTTATCACTTCCCTTGAAATGTTGCTCCAGTGATTAAACATTCTCACTGTTTAAAAGATGAGTTCAACATCTAAAAATGTGTCTTAACTGCAGTTTCCTTGAGTTCACCCCCCAGCCACTGGTTTCCCTTACATCATTCTCCTATCTGTGTAGGAGGTTAGTGCATCTCTGAAACAGGTTTACCTAGAGATTTTGTGGAATTGCCACCCCATCTAGATAGAGCCTTGGCTGAACTGACCCGGTGTTGAAAACAACCTTGCTTCAAGCTGAAGGTAGGACTGGATGGTTAGAAGGGACCTTTGGAAGTCAACACGTCTGTGGCTACGAAATATTCTGTATCCATTAGGTCACAAAGAAAGAACAAATGCATGATAAATTAATTTCAGCCTTTTCTGTCCCTTTCTTCTCCAACTAACTATCTCAGCCTTACTCTGGTACCTCCTTGTAAAGATCTCACAGGAAGCTCAAAAGGAGACCTAGTAACCAATTTTTCAATCATTGTGGACAAATGTATACACTTAAATTCAAAACAGATCTTTTTCCTTGCCACCATCCAAAACTTAAAGTACTCATTAATGTGTTTCCTAAGACTTCTGGATTCTTTGTAAGGCACATTTACTTGAGACTTTTTCTATCAGGCTATCTTGCAAAAAGTGACTTTTTCCTGGTTTAGACCATATGTTATCCCAATGCCAGTATTCACCAGGACATATGACTGCAAAAATCTTCCTGTTAGCCTGCCCCAGAGGTCATGCCAACTCTTTCTGTTTCCCTTTTCCTGCGTTCTTCTTCCGCTTCAAACATTTTTCTTTATCTGAGCTATTTACTCTCACATAAAATTTGTAAGCTCCTATAGGTAGCACCCATTTTGTTTGTCACTGGTGCTGTAAGACACAACAGGTCTGATTTGTGTGCTTAGGGCTTCCAGTATCGCGGAACAAACAATAAGAAAAAAGCTGAAGAATGAAAAGGCTCAGTGCAACATGAATATAATCCTAATTGACGAATGTTCAAAGCTTTTTTATTTTGGACAGGGCAACTTTGAGTTTCAGATTGGGAAAGGTCTTTTTCATGAAATCCTGACAAGAACACCAGGAAGGAAATAAATGTCTCTGAAGTGACCATCATGAGTTATATACTCATTGTATGCAGGGTATTTCAAAACTAGTCAAAAATGTTTATTCCATACAAAAAGAAACTAGCTGATGTTGAGATTTTTAGGCATGTCTGTGAGAAGCACTATAATCAGTTGAAAATAATCAAGTTTAACTAAAGAGCAAGTAACAGAAAGAAAATGTTTTCAAGAAGAAGCAGGGTCTGTGAGAAGAAGGGAAAGCAGGTGAAAGCAGCCTTGCAGTCCTCTGGGAGCAGCACACACATTCAGAGCGAAGCCCAGAGCAACAGACTGCCATGGGGCTGGTCACCAGTGGTTGTCCCTCTACACCTAAGGGTGAGAAGTGGCTTGCAAACATTTCAAGTCAAGACCCAGCTCCACCTGAAAACAGAATGGGAATATTGTCACTACTTCAGATGCAACACTGTAATTGTGCAACACAATATAGCACTGAAATGTACATGTAAAATATCAGAATATCTAGTATTCCATCTGGAAAAGAGATCCGAAGTTTAAAACCTCTGACGAAACTAAACAAGATACTGAGAAACAGAACAAAGAGGTGAGATTCAGAGGAAAAAGTAATTGCTCTGAAGAGCCATCTGGGTCAGTGATGTCATTTTGAAGCAAAAGGGATTTGTAATTTTGAGAATCTGAAACTAAAACCTTTAAAAACCCTACAAGTTTAAATTACAGCGAATCTGTATGTTTCAAAAGTTAGACAAACTCAGTTTTTAGGCAAGCTGTGCAGTTTCTCATCCAAATTTATGGGAGGAAAACAATGGAGTAGCATTATTCATGGAATTCCATAGCAAAATCTACACCTCCCCTGAGAAAACCTAGTAAACTAGATTCAGTCCTGATCACTTATGTATTCACTGAACCTATGATGGCATATTTCATCCTAACTGTTTTTACTTTGCTGTTTTTATTATTATGTTTCTGCTCTTTTGCTTTTCTTCCCTCAGTACAGCAGTAAGACGAGCATCTGAATTATTCATCATGTTTCCTTGGAAAACTAAATTAATGAGAACAAGCTACCTCTCCTGCCTCTTTCTCTAATAACCTCAGAACCCTCTGGCCAATTTTAACCAAATTTACAATTTACTGAGAATTTATAGGAGTCTCAGTGACAGATCCTACAGATATCATGAGATCTAAATGCTAATTGAGACACCTTATTAGGGAATTATTACCATGAACTAGTTATTAGAAATATTCAAAGGCCAAAGCTATTGTGAGCAAGAAAGTCACAGCACAACTTGTTTAGCTACACCTATCTGGTGCTCTTCTTCTCTGAGGACAAAGTAGAACAGAGAATTGTTGAATATGGGGGTCTAGGGAATGGAAGATCATTAAAATAGCCACAGGTATGAAATCTGAATAGTTTTAAAATTTGAGATAAAATACTAAAATCTTTTTATATTTCATGGTTTTGACTGAAAAGAAAACTCTTTTGAGTTGTTCATGTTTCTATTTGTATGATTTTTACATTATTGGACCCTAAAACTAATAGCCTTGTGCAAGTGACCATAAATAAACAAATAAAACATTGCCTGTTATGGCGGTTCCCTTGTACAGACAGGAGTCAGTTTCGCATTTTACATTGAAGCTAATTCTAGCCCACATACTATTTAATCAGTCACAGCAAGCTTGGGAAAAAAAAATAAAAATGAAAAGGCAGTGCTATCATTGTGCTTCATAGTATGAATAGCATTTGATGACACATTGCAGAAACAGCCAGAAATAACATGAAAAAGGATGTTTCACAGAACAGATTGCATCATGAGCTCCAGCTACCAAGCCTGGGAGGCCGCAGTTCAAACTCATCCATCTACCTATGTATCCTACACAAATCATGTGTTGTTGACCTTTCTACTTCTTTGTTTGGAAGACATCAAAAGACAGTTAAGAGACAAGAAGTAGGTGTAGGTCTCTTGGCACCTGCCACTGTCAGCACCAGCACAGGTATGTGCTAGGGGCAGGCTCATGGTGGGGAGTGTTGGTTTTCAAGTGGTGAAATTCTGCTGAAAGACAGGCTGCTCTCATGGCCCCAGGGAGCAGCCCTTCAGAATGGAAGGAAACACTGGAGCAAGTTGTCTATGGGGGTTGTAATCTCCATTCCTGGAAATATTCAAAATCTGACTGGACATCACCCTCAGTGACACGCTGTAGTTGAACCCTCTTTGAGCCAGGGGGTGAACTATACAATTTCAAGAAATCCCTTCCAACCTCAACCATTCCATGGTGCTGTGACGTATGCTTCCCTGCATTCCCCTCATAGCCGCTGGATTAACTCATCTGCTTCACTGGGACTAAAATATTTTATCCAATTTAAAATACGTGTTTCATCTGTAAGAATCCAATTTAGTCTTGATATAAAAGGAGAGAACTGCTCAGATTCAAACAACTTTTATTACTGTAGAAGAGTCTGATAGCCAGTGTGCCTTTCCTCAGTGGTGCCCTGATGACCTGATCAGTTAAATTAAAGCACAGACTTAGAGGAATACAAGCCTGTAAAACAAGGTTATGAGCTCCTGAGACAGCTTTTAAGATATGATTATAAATAAATAAATAAATAAAAATAAAAATCAGTATAGCTTGCATTTATTGATAAAGATCTGGATTTTTACCTGATTAGCAGATCTTAATAGGGTCTCAGCTGAAAAAGTCAAATATAGACTGTATTTTCTACCAGTGAAAAGTATTGTAAAGTGCTCTTATGTGTATTTTGTGGAAACAGGTGTGCCATAATTCCTGTCTTTTCTTTTCCCTGGAGTTTCTTGAACAGTCAAGATTGAGGACTCCAGCCCAGTGGGCCAATTTCTGTTTATTTTCTCCAGAACATTATTGTCAGCTACTTTTCCTTTACACTTCAATAGTTCTCAAGACAAAGACACTTTTGTATTTCAGAAAATGTTTTTCCTCTCCTTTGATGACCTTTCCAAATATACATTGAATGTATCCTTTTGTACTTTTCAGAATATATTTCAGGAGCTATGAGAAAGAACCTCTTTTTAAAGATTCATTTTTTTTTCTTGCATTCACAAAATGAGTGCAAATCAGAACAAAAGCCACATTATGGGGCACATGCAGTTTAATATCACATTAGTTGACAGAAATGGTTAGAGACCTCTACTTTGGACAAGATGTTTGATATGGAGTATTTTGCACTTGTACCATGATGCAAATCCTGATCATCCCTCTCCTTCCTCCATTTTGTCTAGTAAACTAACCTAACAAAATAACCTAATCTAAGTTGTGATCATGCCTATCAACTTGAACTCATCACTGGAAAGAACATCAAAGATGAGACTGTAAACTGGTGCCAGAACACTGTGACCCCTCTTGATCAACAAGTTTTGTCTTTTTAATTTTGTGGCCATGCATTTTCTTCTAAAGGCAGGGAAATACTTCAACTGCTTTTGCTAGGTTTGTCTTCTTTCCCACAGAGGAGGGGTAGTTTTGTAAACTGTCAGTCACAGACACTCAGTAGGAAGTAGTGAAATAAAGCACAGGAGGTGAACCGTAACATACCTATGCCTTCTCGCCAATTTGAAGTGACAGCCTGGTATGTTTCCTAAAGCAAAATGCAGCTACTCAACATTCTTGTAAATCATCTCACAATTACCATGATCCACAAAAGGACACAGCCTCAGGTTAGCATTCAGAAAACCCATCTTGTCACAGGCAGCTGAAGATTCTCAAGAACTTCATTAGGAGAAAGAATAAATTAAAAAATTGGGAAGAAATAATTACCAAGTGAGATATTGAACTAGAAGTTCTTCCAAGAGATGCTGAAAGAAACCTAACAAAATGAACAAGATACCTCTTATACTGACACTGCCTCCCTTCTTGGGTGATGAAAGGAATTGAAATACACCCAGCTTCTGACAACAACCACTAAAAATGGAAAAAGAAAAAAAATGTTACCAGTTTCTACCAAAATTCTTTATTAATTCAAAGTTAACCCTCTGAATAAAAGTGTGCTAAGGTTTGATTTTCTTTCCCAGGCTCCCTGATTAACCTGTCTCCCATGATTAGCCATGGATGCATACTCTCATGTTGCACTAGAGCAGATCAAAGAGGAAAAGCAGTCTAGCACATCATATTGGATGAAATCCATCCAGAAAACTCTGTCCTCAAGGAATCTGAGCATCTGTGGATATGCAGGCAGGGAACAGGAAGGTCAGGAAATGGTAAATTAAAGCCCCCTTGTAGAAGCTGGCACAGGTCCCTAGATCAAGTTTGCATAACCCTAGACACACCACATGGCACGACTTTGTTAACACCATGGTGTTGAAATGATCTGACTCCATAGAGCCCATACCTCTATCACGTTTGAAGGTATCATCAGTATTACATAGAATGAAAATGATTCAGCACAAAGCGTTTCTGACAGAATACACACAACAAGCAGCACTGAGAAAGATACGCATGCAGCTAAATCCCATCCTCAGGAGAGGAGCTAAAGAGACTGAAAAAGGAGAGGAACTAAAGAGTCTGAGACCAACTCTGGTAATACTGCAAAACTGAATTTAAGGTTTCATGAATTTGGATCTTTCATTCACAATTTAAGTACATCTAATGTATAATTTAAAATATTTAACAAAAATGTGAAGTTTTGATACTCCTATGTTTGTTTTATGAGAACTGGAATAACATCTTTGGTCAGTATCATATCAGTTTTAAGATGAAAGTGAGTGAGTTTGTATATACACCTAAACCAGATGCAATTCATCTGTTGGGATAGGTTTGGGTGCGTTTCCTAACACCTGACTAACACTGTCTCAGGAAACTTTGTGGAATACTAATTATATACTGAGAAATAAGAGGGAAAAACAAACAGAAAGCTGCAAGTAACATAGAGAAACATTGGTAAGACAGACAATAAGAACCTAGGGAAAAAAATAATTTCTGAAGAGATCAAAATCAAAAAATTAGTTTTCTAGTATAGTATTTGTGTATCTCATATAAATTAATAAGAAGTAATAGGCATTAATCAATTCCTGTCCACAGGTCTTACAAATAGTAATGAAATATGTTAATTCTAAGATAAAGATAGATGACATAGTGGATGTTTTAATGTAAGACTAAATTAAGATAAGTCTTTCTGTGAACCTGGGAGGGGAAAATAACAAACAACTTTTTACATAAGAGATGTAACATAGAATAAAGACAAGAGACACTTAAAACACTTCTGACCAAGATAAATGAAGCATATGGAAGGTGATCTGAAACGATGAAAGACTTCCCTTCAAAAAAGCTAAAATTAGTACTAGAAGAACAAAAGGAAGGCAGAATAGCACTACCTTACGTTTTGCATTTCCTTCAGATAACATTTGGACACTATCAGCATTCTGGATACATGATCTATTTCCCTCTTTGCCTTTTGACATCCAACTGAAAATACAGTTTCTAACTCTGATTCTACCCCTCCAAGGCAGTAATTTTTTTTTTTTTTAATTTTTTATTTTTTTATGATTTGGATTGATTTGTACACTGATGACTCTTAAGTCGTCTATCAAGTATTGTACATTGCCTGGGCTGTGCTAGGAACAGAGTAAGAATGGATTTCAGTCACTTAACTCAGAGTGGAGAGTTGGACTTGATGATCCTCATGCGTCCCTTCCAGCTCAGGATATTCCATGACTGAAGAGGACTAAGATAGTAAGACCTATCAAAGTAACAAAAGACTCCAAGCAGTTGAAACTGATATAAAAATTATGTAATTATTTACTTTGCCAAAGGAATTAACAGTTTCAGGATACACCTGGACACGATTACTATAAGCCAACTTTATTATCTCCGTCTCTATTGAAGTTTTTTTTCTTGGAGACCAGGCCAGAGAAATCCACTATTTACAAGATGGATCACCAAAAATATTCCTATTTTGCATTATGCTGAGAGAACACTTGGCTGATTAAGGCAGCTTCTTCCTAAGATGAATAAACAGTCATGGATGCATACTACAATTGGATGCTATCAACACATAGGACTCTCCTTCTGAGTGCAGCTGCCAGATCTGGGTTCTGATCTGTTATGGTCATTAACTATGTGACTACCAGTTCCCCAGAAGAGCAGCTGAGGAAATACCTCCTGCTGAGGTGGTCCTTCTTGATCTTCCTAGATGCACCCTTTGGAGAGAAGAGCTATATTTTGGGTAGAGAAAAACCTTCACCTTCCTGACTTTCACTTCCCTGCATGGATTTTATTAGGAAACAAGCTTTAAGATATCCATTTTTATTTATTTATTTATTTATTTTTTGTGGATAAAGGCCATAAATTGGACTGGACTCTGAACAAACAGTTATGGTTGTTCAGTCAATTACTGCATTATAAAGAATCCACAACATGTAATTGCTGTTTGCAGTAACCTACCATACAAGAAAAGTACTTTCTTGTGTAGCATGTGAATGCAGTAGTGTGAACAGAGTTTTATGAGTCACAAATCACAGAATCACAGAACCGTCTAGGTTGGAAGAGACCTCCAAGATCATCTAGTCCAACCTCTGTCCTAACACTAACAAGACCTCCACTAAACCATATCACTAAGGGCTACATCTAAATGTCTTTTAAAGACCTCCAGGGATGGCGACTCAACCACTTCCCTGGGCAGCCCATTCCAATGCCTAACAACCCTTTCAGTAAAGAAGTTCTTCCTAACAGCC
Organism: Anser cygnoides; assembly: GCF_040182565.1. Lineage (NCBI taxonomy): Eukaryota > Metazoa > Chordata > Aves > Anseriformes > Anatidae > Anser > Anser cygnoides. Next base: position 73,315,774 of record NC_089912.1, read on the forward strand.
AACCTAAACCTCCCCTGGTGCAACTTTAGGCCATTCCCCCTCGTCCTGTCACCAGGCACATGGGAGAATAGACCAACCCCCACCTCTCTACAGCCTCCTTTAAGGTACCTATAGAGAGCAATGAGGTCTCCCCTGAGCCTCCTCTTCTCCAGGCTAAACAACCCCAGTTCCCTCAGCCGCTCCTCGTAAGACTTGTTCTCGAGACCCCTCACCAGCTTTGTCGCCCTTCTCTGGACTCTCTCAAGCACCTCCATGTCCTTCTTGTAGCGAGGGGCCCAAAACTGAACACAGTACTCGAGGTGCGGCCTCACCAGAGCCGAGTACAGGGGGACAATCACCTCCCTAGACCTGCTGGCCACACTGCTTCTTATACAGGCCAGGATGCTCTTGGCCTTCTTGGCCACCTGAGCACACTGCTGGCTCATATTCAGCTGCCTATCAACCAATACTCCCAGGTCCTTCTTGGCCAGGCAGCTTTCCAACCACTCATCTCCCAGCCTGTAGCTCTGCTTGGGGTTGTTACGCCCCAGATGCAGGACCCGGCACTTGGCCTTGATGAACTTCATACAGTTGACCTCAGCCCATCGGTCCAGCCTATCCAGATCCTCCTGCAGAGCCTTCCTTCCCTCGAGCAGGTCGACACACACACCTAAATTGGTGTCATCTGCAAACTTACTGAGGGTGCACTGGACGCCCTCATCCAGGTCATCGATAAAGATATTAAAGAGGACTGGCCGTGGTACTGAGCCCTGGGGGACTCCACTAGTGACCGGCCTCCAACTGGATTTGACTCCATTCACCACAACTCTTTGGGCCCAGCCATCCAGCCAGTTTTTAACCCAACAAAGCGTACGCCAGTCCAAGCCACGAGCAGCCAGTTTCTTGAGGAGAATATTGTGGGAAAAGGTGTCAAAAGCCTTACTGAAGTCAAGGTAGATCACATCCACAGCCCAAAAGCTAAACGGGAGCCTGGAAGACATTTTTTTCTCAGATACATCTGAAATGGGGAGTGACTTTCTGAAACAAGCTCTTCCTCCCAAAGGTCACATAAGGTAATCTGAAAGACCTAATTACATGAGCTAAATGATACTGCATAAACTACTATATATATATATTTTCTTTTTTTTCTTGGAAATAAGCAATGAGTTAAAGTGTGTAAAAAGACAGTGTCAAGATAGAGAAGCAGATGTTATACAGGAGAGGACAGGCTTGTTTCAGCTGTGTGTTTTATAGTCTTGCACAACAGCAGTTACTCCCCTTTCCACAGTTCTGGAAGGACTGAACAGAATGGCAACCTATGAACAGGGTGATGAACATTGTCCTACCAGGCCCCAGCAAGGCTAGGGTTCAGAAACATGTTTTAACTAAATTATTGCCACTGCTTTTTCAGTTGAGCCATTTAAGAAATGAGAAGATCACATTTTATTTATTTATTTTTTATACCCCAAAGATGGGTTTTACATGTCATTTGAGAGAATTCGGAGTCAACACATTAACATGTCAGTATAGCAAGAAAATCACCAGGTGCTTATTCTGCTTCTACCAGGATGTTAGCAGACTGACTGGAAGAATTGCATGTAACTTGTATGAGGGCCAGTTACATTAATATTAGACTACTAGAAGCATCCCTTTGTTCTTCTATATAAAAGCCACAGAGTAGATGCCAAAAACCTGGTACATTTATGAGTTCCCATATACAATGTTGAGTTCAGCTTGCCAGAAAGTTATAGCTCCTTGATTCTGAATTTCTGTAGTAACAGATTTTTTCTTAGATGAAATCTGTATAAGAGTTACACAGACTATGATATATCTGAGATGGTACTTATTTACTTTTTTTTTTTTTAATATTCAATAGATGTTTATCTCAAATCTATTTTCATATACATAACCAAGACTAAAACAAGGATTTCAGCATTGGGTTAAACTGCCACTTTTGGTATTCTGGAAGTAATGGAAAGACATTTAGGCCATAGGGGATCATGTTATTGCTCCTAGGCCAACAGCTTATTGACATAACTAGAACACTTCAGGCTTTTGAGTAATTGTTTTGAGCTGCCTGCAGAAAAAAAAAATTGTTTTGAGCTGTCTGAGAACCACTCATCAGTGGTCACTGATGAGAAGAAAAACCTTAAGAGGTAAAGCCTTCTCTAGTTTAAGTCTTCCAGCCCCAGCAGCAATATTTTGGTGTAGATGTATACAACTTTTAACAGTGCAGCTCTCTCCGCCTTTTTTTCTACAGCAATTCTGCACTAAGAGCTCATTTCTGCTATGTGCCAGGTATGAAATAAATGGGTATTCTATTTATAGATAAATTTCCTGTGACCCATGGAAAAACATTCTTTAGTTTCCCCTTATATTTTTTGCCTGTTTAAAATCTCAAGAAAACCATCTCATTTTTTTTTTCAGCTGTTAAAGATTTTAACCTGTTATGTAACTATGCACTAGTTGGAGATTTTTAAAATGATCACCACGAAAATTCCTGTGTAAGGTTGTACCAGCTGGTTCAGAACACTTGTTAACGTGAAAATATTATACATATTTTTCGTGACTTTATCATCTTTTTCATTTCTGTAAGCACATATTTTTGGCTCATAAAAGAGCATAGTACATTTAGGCTGTGAAGGAATACTGAAAACAGAAAAGAAATAGAGGCAGTTATATTTCTAAGGAAATTTGAAAACCTAGAACAGAGTTATTTCTTAAATTATTCATGCCATTCTGTTTTTCCAGTTAATACAATCAATTTGCCTGGGTTAAATTTTGCCTTCATCCATCACCGTCTCTCTACTCCTAGCTTTTTTATTTCCATCAGTAAAAAGAAGCAGAATTCCAATTTCAGAGACCTCAAGCATATATTTTCCTTGGAAATTGGTAGTATAAAACCCCCAGTCAAATGTTCTCAGCATCCTAGCAATAATTACAGCACAGAACATGAGCTTTATGACAGTCAGAGGTACAAAAGAATAAAAGGCTATGTTGGTGGGGTTCATTTTCACATCACCATCTCCACCTAAACAACCTTTGCAGTAAATGGGGAGTGATGGATGGGTTGGTTGCCCAACCTATCTCAGGTGTCTTTTTTAGAAAGAGATGAACATCAATTCAGAAGTGTCGAAATTTTTTCCTTTAACCAAAGAGGAACCTGAAAGAAACTAGTCTAGAAATAACATTTAAAGTTAGCAGAGGTTGGTCCCAGCCTGATGACTGTCAGAAGTCTACACATTTGCATGCATTTTCAAAAGCCGCCAAAGCATTTTAGTAGCTGATATGAAATGTTTTAAAACCTGATTTTACAGAGAAATAAGCATTCCTATTTTCTGTCAGTGATAGGTTAGGTTATGAATCTGTTCAAAGTTTGGCTGAGGCACTGACAGAAAAGACTTTGGGACACTTTTCATGGCAAATAATTTCAGAAGAAGCTAAGTCTTGAATTTCCAACTTGCTGTTTCCAGCCTGTGGAATCCCAGGAAACTAATAGTAGTGTATGTCTTATGTTCATAACAAAGACAAATCCAGGATTTAATCTCTTGAATTGTTTTGCTAGGAGCTGCATTGTTCAAAGTTTAAGTCAAGACAAGCTTTTTACGAGGTAAACTCATCTGGAGTCTGAGAGATTAGAGGGAGAACATGTTAGTACAGAAACCTCTATATAAACCTCAGAGCGTTAACACAGTGGCAACATATCCATCAGATTCAGTATTAACCTGGAATTCTGAAGACAAAAATAGTGAGCCATTTGCACTGAAATCAGCCTTAGTACCATGCAGACTTAAACAGCTTTCGAAGAAAAGCAAAAATCCACCATCCTTCTTACCCAAATACGTGAATTATAGGAGAGCCATATACACAGAAGTCAGCAGTAGTTGTCATAAGCTGTCATTACCTTCAAGCCCCATCAGAGAGAACCTAGGACTGAAAATTAGCAATAATTCTTTTAGAATGCTTTCACTATCAAATTCTAAATCCAGAAGAACATTCAACTTTTACTGATTTCCCAGTCATACAAAATATTGGAATTATTGAAAAGGGTCTGTAAGGCTAGATTTTATTATTATTGTTTTCACTATAGTGTTTACTTCAAGATATTTTAAACTATCTGTAAAACTTTTCTTCTTTCATCTTTATCCCCTACAATAGTTTATTTGATAGGTATGTCCAATAAACATTTATTGGAAGCTTATTGTACTTAAAGTAAGTTTGTACACTTTGAGGATAAAACAAGCCTAAATATAGGACAATTTGCACAAGTGGAATGGTACATGGTTCATTCCACTAATGCAAGTAGACCCCCTATACCACCCACATATCTGATCTCTTCAGATATTAACTTGGGCCCATATTAATGCTGGCATATGACCTTCTTGTAAGTTATTGTTACCGAACTCTGTCTCCATGTAGCATGCAGAATGCCACTTCCGCTAAATTGAGATCTAGGTTTGGACTCCAGCAGCAGGTCCAAATGCTCCTATTGCAATCCTTCATCCACCTTCCCACTATCCATGTGTTTTTTTTTTCAGAACACCCCATACATGAATGTTGCAGGTACTTTTTTTCCCCTATCCATGGCTATTGCAATATTTCAGTGAGTTTGGTCTTGATACTACTGCTCTCCACATGTCTTGCCATAAGGAGTGGTTGAATTGCATTGTCTTACTGAGTTTATTAAGCCCAAATTTAGCGTTAATATTCCACTGTTTCTAACATTCATTTACATGATGTTTCTCTCATTTCTTACCTGAAATTCATTTATCTTTAGGGCTCCAAGGAGTCCATAGAAGTTAAAATAAACATTTGTTCTAGTTTTATTATTATTTCATTACACGTACATGTTTTGTTGCACTACATTCTGGGGAATTGTTGATACCAAAACTTGACAGAAGTTTTGTTTTGTTGGAAATAAAATTGAAACAGTGATATGCATTATAGGAGAGGAACTCTGATGGAACTCCGATTTGCTCTGATACAACTTCAAGAAATGCTTCTTTGGCTCTAGCTCATTTCAACCTTTCCAGAGCTGGGAGCTCAGGATACCTCCCTGCTTTTCCACAGATTTATTTTAAAGCTTTTCTCAGAAAACTTTCATTTCTGGTTAATGTTTTCGGGAAAATACATTTTAATTAACCTAGCATTAAGTAATTTGGATTTTTTCCCCCCTCAATTAGACTGCATTGGAACATTTCCTTGCACTTTGCCTTGTTTTTGTGTGCTCTGTCTGTGTGAGATTACATGAGGTTTTCCTTAACTTGAAAATCTTATCTTTTGTTGATGGGAGTGACCTCTCTATTTTTAGAGCATAATGCAAGACCCATCTTTTCTCATGATCCTTTCCTCAGTAACAAAGAATGACATCATGCCCCAGGGATACTTTTAGGAAAATAATCAGACCTTTAGTAACAAGATATCAAAGATTAAATCAAAGACAGAGGGAAACTGAGGCCTTTTACAAGATGCAACTGCACAAGCAACTCCTGCTTATACCTGTTGTGATCTGGTCAGTCAAGAAACCAATAGAAACAATGCAGTGGAAGCTTAGCTTTCAGCAAGCAAGTACACTCCAGGCTCACAGACAGAACTATAGAGCTACTGGGGCTTCTCTAGGCTATGCACATCAAAGCTGCAACTGCACCCTTTGACTACAGAGCAGTCAAAAGACCATTCTCACTTACAGTGGTTCATGAAGGTCACCAATCAGAGGGATAAGGACCAACATCTGCTAACACCATCATGAAAGTAGCATTCTCTAACAATCCCACTGAAGATACCACATACACTCCATGAAATACAGCATAGCTTTGCCTTTTTAACAGTGGGTCAGGTAGAAGGCACTCAGATATTACAGTCAATTTATGGAGCATGAAAACCTTGAAATTAAACAAATACAGCAGTCTTTCATACAAGAGAGCAGACATCTGACTTATATGAATTTGCATTTAGAGTCGTCAGGCAGAAACATGTTGGGAGGAGGTTTTATTCATGGGGAAGGGGAAATTGTAATTGTTTTGCTAGGTGAAGTGGAGCCTCCTTACTGTGGGAAAGGTTAAAAAGCAAAGGGGAACACTCCTGCCCAGCTGACTGTAAGGAAGCAGACACTCCATCATGGGCCCTGTCTGGGGAACCTGACTGAACTTGGTTATCAGGATAAGAATTAAATCTAGAGCAGACAGAGAAATCCAGAGGGGAATATTATGCTAGTTAGGGACAATAGGCATTTGTGAAGTACCATATACATTTACTATGACAACAAAGCCTTATTGACACTCTTTCTTCATTAAAGAGACAGACATTTCTACCACACATCTGTCTCCCACTTGAGGCAAGTGACTTACCTACTTAACTTCAAATCTGCAGAAATATACATAGCACAAAACTTTTCCTCAGTAACTAAAAGATCTCATAATGTATCGTTTCTGAACAATGGTTAGTATGCAGTGGATTCTCCCACTCATGAGCTACAAATAAACTGCATACCATTAAGAGCTTTTAATAATTTTGTCATTTAGTCCTTTCAAAAATGTTTTTAGATTTCTGCAATATGTTCAGCTGTGAAAGTGGCATGTATCCAATGTTAACAATAGACTCCATTCTATGAATCATCAGAGGAGGAAAAAAAGCCACAAGAGTAATGTTTAGTCATATTGGTTGAAATACACTAGAACGAGCAAATATGACCCTGTCCATCAGCGTTCCAGAGACTGTTTCCTTGTACAACATTCCTAAATTCAGTGAGAATTTTGCCAAAGGATACCCTGTTTTTCCAAAGTACTTTGAGACTAACATTTTTACAATCAAACAATATATTTGTGAAATCCTAACACAGCTTTTGATGAAAAGTTTCCTCAGTTCTGGAAGGCTTACATGTATATCTATATCTATATCTGTGTGTGTGTGTGTGTATTTATGTATTATTTTGGGGGGGAGTGAAAGCGGGACAGCACAGAGCACTATGGTCTACCATGCTGCACATGGTACTAAAGACTCTGTATCAACTCCAGTGGAAGTCCTTAAAGACTGCAAGTTGAGTGTCATACTGTTTGAGCAGTAGACGTCAGAGATGTTATAAAAAGCTTTTCATGAACAAAGTGCTCATCACAAGTCTGTCTAGAGATAGTCAGTAGGAAAATCTGTCTATACAAATAAATCTCATGTCAGGTCAGCTCACTTTAGGCAGTCTGTAAGGTACTGCCTCTGCCAAGTCAGATCTGCAACCCAGAACCCTTCTCCTTCCCCTCAAAGCACTGAGCAAGTTCAATTCTTGTTACTGAACACAGTCAGTGCTGGTATCTTATTTTACATTGTATCCAAAGCATATTTGCAAGGAAGCAGGAAACCCAAGTTCAACTACTTTTCCTTGCTTGAGAGGTTTCAAAGCTTACATCTCCCTATGCAAACAGCCTGACTACTATTAGCTACTCTGTATGAGAAATCTGCGCTTCATCCTGTTTAAGCTGTTCTGCTGCACAGAGAATGGACTAAAGATTCATTTGGCCTTAAAGAGAAAACAAGTGGCAACCTGATCTGATAGCCAGGTAATCATAACACTTCATAGAGGGGAAGAGTCCTAATTCCTAAGAATGATTTAGGCATTTTATCTACTGACCTTTGCACAAACTACAGTAATATGCAGAGAAGTCTATACCCTGGTACCTAGGGCAGGATGATGGATGTGAGTTTGAACTCTCTCCAGCAGAGGATAGAACTGAAACTGAAAGCATTGCAGTGGCCTCAAAATTTGACCTAGTGTTTGCAGTTTGCGATATCCTTCAAATTCCTTGGCCAGAACATGGTACTATTAATGCCACTACATCAGCAAATATTTCCAACAAGTTAGACCTTTCATATTTATTCCTTCAACAGGTCTCAGTTTTTCATCATATTGTAACCTCACCAGTTGTAACAAAGCATCAGGATTGTGGAAAGGGGTGGCAGGAGCTGAGCACAAAGCACCAGCTTATCACCATGTAAGTTAGCCAAGAATTTCTGCTATTTTCTTTTTAATTATTATTTTGAAACACATGCAGTCTCTGACTAGAGATTTTTTTTATTTTTATTAAGATAGCTCTCCTTGCTCACAGAGCATGTACCAAAACATACTCTAGTCTTAACACTTTCTCCTCCCTTTTTTAGCATGTAAACACCAGCTGCTGTTTGGAAGGACAGCCTTGAGAAGCCAGCAGGAGCAGAAGCAGCAACATTGCCAATGGTCCTAATCCAGTATGCAACAGTGTGTAAGGTGGATATCACTCTTTGAGACTTCACAGTGAATATCTGAAAGAATAATGAAGGACTAAGTTTGTAAACGATCACTTACCCAAAATCCAGAACAAAAAAACCACTGGTTTTCTCATCTCTGAGCTCTAACAATCATTTAAATAATTTTTCAATGACTAAAAAAAAATTACTTCAGAGAAAAAAAAAAAAAACACTAAATTTCAAGACTAGAATCACTCATGAACTAGAGCTTGAAAAAAGGCACATAACATTTAAATTTAAATGATTCCATTTAAAAACAGGTCTTTGCATTAAACAAACCTAAATCTAACAAAAAGAACGAATTAACAGAGGCAGTTTTAAGTTGGAGAAAGCTTTTTTCATGTACTGAAAATCCAGGGAGGGTAGAGGGATAGGGGTGAGACTGTTTTAGCTTAAAGCAAAGCAAGTTTAGTGGCTAATTATTTGATTTAGGTTCTTCACCCTACTTCCCCTCTTCCCTTCTTTCACAAGTACACGATCCTGGCAAGTTATTGCAAATTAAAGAGGCAATGCTTTCCGTTACAGCTTTGGCAGGACATCAGTGGTTAGCTGTTGCCTTGAAGGAGCCTTTCTGAACAAATTTGCTGTGAAACAGCAGCACCTTTTTCCTTTGAAACAAAATGAAAACAGCAATTACACCACAGATGGGAAATACTCCTGCTGTTCCTATGCATGGCTGCAAGTGTTCAGTTTTAAAAACTGAACAGCAAGATAGCTACAAGATAGATTGTCTAACCAACTTCCTGGCTTCTTAGTGCTTCTTCCCATACATAACAACAGTTCCAAAGTCTGTCAAATCAAGTAATAGCATCAGACATTACTTATTTAAATGCTGATAATATATTTCACAGATAATCTGCTATTACCTCCTTGCACCCATTAGCTTGTGGTTAGATTTAGCCTCCTGTATACAGAAAGTTCTTTTCTGAGTGGCACTGGATTTGCATCTGCCAATTCCTCTTCATACCAACTAACCTTTCATGGGAACAGCAAAGCACTCTTGTCAGCAAGTGATTGAAGTATGAGCTTCTCAACACCTAGAAATGCTGTCATGAATAAGTAAGAGCTCGTCTGAGTAAGGTACCCATTACATTGAGTACTTCAGGAGTGAAGTTTCTAAACAGCCTCACTGAGAAGCATTTTTTTGGTGCTATTTGTCCCCACCCCTCATTCTTTATTAAGATCAAACCCTGGACTAGGAGTCTTGTTCCACAGCATTAACAATTCTGTTTGCTGTGCAGGACTGAAGAGCCAAGTCACACCAAAACTGGACAGCAGCCCAAATTCCTTGGAAACCTTCACAGGCAGCCAGCCCAGTGAGGGAACACAAAACTATCTGCCTCCACCTGACATTTTGAAACTCTGGTGGTCCCCATACGGGAGACTGGGCAGATTCAAGTAACAGAGTTGCAAATCGAAGTGCTGGAATTGCAGACTGCAGGCTCAGTAACATACTGGAGCTGCTCTGGTTCCATGGGCTCCTGGCAGTCCAGACGTGCATAATACGCTTGTTGGGCTCAGGGAGAAACCCTGAGCAGAAACATGGAAAGGAATCCTGCAAACTCCGGAGAGACACTGCCTCCACTGACATTTCTGTTTCCAAAGAGTCAGCAAGTGTAGATGAGATCAAGCTTTTTTTTTTTTTTTCCTCGAACAGCTTTAAGTTATTACTACAAAATTGTGACATCAGATCTATTGCATCACTTCTGCTGCTTAGCACCCTTGATCTTGTCCTTTTTGCAGGAAAGAGAATTGGCAGTACCCAAAGAAATAAATTGGACTCACTCAAATCATATATTTTTGTCTGATGAGCCACACAGCCCAACAAAAAATATTTTATAGTCCAGTAATTCAGTTCCTTACACTTTTCCTTGAGTACACAAAAGGTTTCAAATTCACTGTCCCAATCTCTGAAGTCTTCTGACTTTATGCAGGGAAAAATATAACAGAAGTGACTGCTTTCCCTAGGTGCTTCAGTGTGCTTAGAAGATTGTAGCTTGTTGATCCAGAGGAGGAGCATCCTGTTCCATGGCAGCCCTATGTCTTTCCAGTTTGGTGTTTGTTCCACAGTAAAATGACTGCTCTCCCCTTTGGTCATACAAAATCATACATTTATGATTCAGTAGGAAATTCAGATTCAAAATTCAGTAGGAAAGCTGGCATTTTTCATTGGACCCAAGGTGTGCAAGTAAGGGGAAATAAAACACCAAGTTCTTCAGCTGAGAGTTTTCATGTCAGTGCCATAGAGGTGTTAAGGGCACACAAAAGCCTGGAGTTGTCATGGCATTTCCTTGGCATGAGGGCTCTTGGGCTCAGAGCAGATTGCTTGATCTAGATAGCAAGGCCAGGAGTTCTTGCATTTGAGGCTAGTCATGCTCTCACATAACAAGACTTACTTACTGAAAAAAATAATGTGGAAAATTCCTACCTAGCCAGAAGTTCTACTTAAGATGTTTTAGCTTCAACAAAGCAATGTATTTTAATGAACTCATTTAGTCAAAATGTTCCCTCTAGTTTAACTTCTCATGCTTGCTGACACATCAAGAATACAAGTACAGTCAGTACCTGTGCTAGACTAGTTCTTGCAGTATAAAAGGCTTCACCCTGGAGAAAGTGCTGAGATCATGATTAACTTATTTGACATAAACTACAGTGATGCAGTAGGTGACGTCTTAGAAACCCAGCCTTGCAACAAACTCCATCTTATGGTATTTGACTTTAGAAAAAATAGCAGTTTTTATACATAGAGTGCTCCTGTAAAGCCATGTACTTTGTTCCCTTATTCTGCAAGAAAATACAAGGAAGCTGGTTAAAGCCTGCAGTCTGCTCTACTGGATTCCCCACCATGCATGCAAAACCAGATCTGTGGTACAGTTTTTCCTATGCTCCTTTGCATACATGCCTTCCACTTAAAAACCACACAAGCAAAAACTGAGTTGCTAGGATTATGGAGCATGAAGTAATTTATAGGAAGTAGCACAGCATTAATCACAGCATTTCTCCCCCTCCCTTTGAAAAAAAATGCTGAATCTTCCTCTCTCCCCCCCAAAACACTTCCATAATAAATGCGTAATGACATGCTCTGTATCTTTTTCTCCACCAAAGAGAAAGAACTTACAGTACAACTGCTGAGAAAGCCAGAAGAGGAAAAAAAATGTACATTTATGAGGCCAATCAAAAACTCTGAAGGGCAAAAATATACAATATTTTTATATAAGTAACAAAAATTGATCTGTACTCCTTGGTTTCAACAGCTCTGTTACACTCTGAATTGGGAATAAGCTTCCCACCTGTAGGTATCCCCTGCTGCAATCACTCAGACCCATTGCTGGGAGTGAGGCTGGGGACAAGTCACAGCTGGGGCACACCAGGCCTCCCCCACCACCTGTCACCACATATACCCTTTGGTGGGCCACAGCAGCTCTCTGTAACCAAAGTGACAAAACATAGAAAGGGCCAGTCAATCACTTGTCAGATTAGATTACTTTCTGCTTACCTTTTGCAGTCTCGGGAATCATGCACCTTGTACTCGTTTACATTAAATAACTAACAGTGAGGGTAGCAGCCAGGTGTTGAGGTGGTGACCCAGGCTGTAATACAAACGGGCTGGCCTGGATTGCCCACAGGTGTAGAGAGGAAAAAGTTAAACAAAGAAGGCAAGGTTTTCCCTTCAGAGGCAATCCTAAAAGAATGCTTAATTAAGGTATTGTGAGGCCTTCTGTTATTGAAAATGATGCTGCCCTTGGGATAAGACACAAAGAGAATATACTGATGACTATGTGGATTTTAAAAGCCCAAGAGATTTTCTGAGAGGGACATGTTCAGCCAGCATCCTAGTCAAAATTTATTTTGGAAATATACATCATGTACAATGTACATAACTTCAGCAATGTACATAACTTCATCTGGAAGAGGTGGTTTTGTTTTGTTTGGTTTGGTTTTGTTTTCCATTTTTTTCCTTTCCAGCAGACTTCTGCTATGTTTGTGATAATCGCATCACCAGATCCTTTTGTCTTTATCTACTGGAGCCATTTATTGGCCTCTCCTTTCTATTGGTAGAGTTTTATTATTTTCTCCTATATTCCACGTTTTAAGATTTTGGAATTACTTTCCATTTTGTCAAAACCATTTTGAATCCTGACCCTATCCTCCAGTGTTTACAAATTTCATCTTTGTTTTTGTGATCCCAGATTTCTTGACTATATCCTCTCTTCCATCAATTATTTAGAGTTCAGTGCCCCTTGATCACTAGGAATTGCTATTTAAAAACAGTAAAAGAAAATAAATTATTACTTACAAAATCTAGATGTATTTTTCATGAGTGAAAAGATTTGTAATTTGTTTATGATTGAAGTCATACATTTTTTTCTTGTGTTTAATTTGCTTTATTATATTTTTAAAATACAATTAGGAAGGAAAAATACAGATTGCTTTATATGTGTTGTGTGAGCTTAAAGAGCTGAGTAAGTCTGTCAGGAAAAGCTGTTTTGTATTTGCTGACTACACCTGCTAATTTTTCTACATATATTTCATAGTTTGTGCGTTGTGTCTTTATAGGGCTCATTCTTTCATGTCTCTCCCTTGAGTTCCCCTGGTTTAATAATCTAGAGAGCGGTGTCCTCACATATATTGCGTTCTCTAAAAGTTACCTCCTCATCATCTTCTAAGTTTAATTCCCTAATAGATATTAAAAACAGCCACATAGTACCTCTTCTGTGACCATGATAACACAGTATATGTGACCAATAAGCATTATTACCTTGGGAAAACTGACTTATATGATACAGAGAGTCATGAACCTCACCATTGCTGGAGAAATAGCCAACTAATCTCCTCAGAGCTTCTGACAGTCTCTTTTGCACCATATTTCTGTCTGTATTCAGTAATTGCTCACAATGCATACAGGTGAAGATTGTTGTTTTTTTATTCTGAAGTGATGGAAATAACATCATGAGGTTGTAACTAATTAATCTTATTGTACAGTAGAACTGTAACCTCCAAAGAGCAAAGCACAGTGGTCTAGATCCATCCAGTTCAAAATTACAGATTATATAGGTGAAGAGCCTGTTTAACCTAAGCCCTTTCTGTAGCCCACAGAAGCTGTCCTTTATCTATTTTTCTGTCTGAGGACAGCATAGACCTGACACAATCTTAAGACATAAATTTCTGCTAGGTACCTAATGTTACGTTGGCTGGATCTGCACCTGAAATCTGTACATTTCTGTGAGGGTCAATGTAGTTCTGAATTTGCCCTTGCTGGTATGATTATCAATTTGTAACAATGTGTTTATTGTTGAGAAAGTAAGAGGATGTTTCCCCATGCTATAAAGGTCTGGAAAACATGATGATAATGAACTAATTTTGAATCGTCTAGTCATCACACGAAAATTCTCAAGGGAGTTTTAGTAAACTTGGGATAATCAAATGACCTTGACAGAATTGTTTCAGCTCCCGGATATTTGAAACGTGGACAGCTGATAAGGTACCAATGAGATATCCACTGCTGCTGTCAGGACGCAGGTCTGTGGCAAGAGCAGCTTACAGTGTTTTCCTCAGAAGAAGTAACACATATGACACAATGAAAAGAACAGAAAAAAATATGTATGGAAAGAAACAGATAGCAGGCCAGTGTCTTATGTATGGAAGGGTGCTAGCTTTACTATTCTCAGGACTTTTCCTGTTCTTATTTCTCAAGCCTACTTAAACCAAAAATCAAACGTGTTCTGTAATTCCAGCAATGACGCATACATACATATCCATACAGCTTCACAGTGTCTCTATTCTCTCCTTATCTTGGTTTTAATGGATTTTATTCTGTGTTTTCCTCCACTGAAAATGTGCACCATAAATTCCTGGGTACAGTGATACTTGAGTCCAAGATTTCAAGTCCAGCTATGGTTATTTAAAAATCCACATCAGTATTTGCCAAGAGTTGTGAATAGGACTGCTTGCATGCTTAACTGCACGCACACATGGTGGGGGGGTTTCCCTGCCTAAGGTTAGACAGGATGTTATTTTTCTTCAAAGAAGAGGGAAACAAGAACAGTTGTTGAAAACTGGGAAAACCTAGAAAAATATTTGACAATAGAACTTAGCAAAAATGAATGTTTTTACACAATGGACCTTCTTAGTAAGAGGGAAGGTTTTAGAGACTTCTGGCCATTTTAAATTCCTCCCCCAACTTCCTTGGGCAGAAATCCAAAATCAACAGGAGACGTACATTGCTTATAAGTGACAATCAACGTAGACTAAAATCTGTGACCTTTCTGAGCTCTGTATGTACCCATTACTGGAGTTTGGAGTTACAAGCATCACCAAGAAAGCTTTTAATCAGTTTGCAGGTATTTGTACCAACCCCTTGTTCTTGCTGAATCCAGCCAACACTGTAAAATGTTCTAAATGTCTATGTTTACCCTGTCTACTGGATGCTCTACAAGCTTAGCACTTGACACTTTTTTGGCTATTGTATTTTCTCCTCTTTCACAGATGTCAATTAGCATTCTTTTAAAACATGCTGACTCTGGTAGTGTTCACACAGGAATCAAGGTGCTGCTTCCTTCTGCCTTTTGTTTAGTTTAGGAGTGTGCAAAATTATCATGACTGTGGAAAAATTTTATGTCGTGGAAAAAAAGAGCACCAAATACAATAAAATGAAATGCATTCAGATTTCATTACCCTTCCTATGAAGCCAATACGCGCTGTGAACAGTAGACTGCAGACCAGATATTCATGTGAAATCCCATCAAATTAGTATCTGTTTGAGTGATGTTGTCTCTGCAGATGCATTACTAAACCACTCTTGCCAGCTGTAATCTCAAGAAACACAGCAAATTCATCCAACACTTCTGTACATTAATGACCACAAAGAAATATATCTTCATAAAATAATAATAATTATAATATAAAGGTTATTTTATACTTATGCTTCTGTCTAACTGTCATCTGAAATTACTAAAATTCCAGATGCATGTTATGGCAAATTCTGCAACTAAAATATTTTATATCCCTTTCAGAGAAGTTTCAGGATGTTTAAACCCAATCCTGATCTCACAAAATGAAAAAAGTTCCTGACAGTTTCTGGTCAGTTGAAATACTGCATTTTGATAAATTCTCCTTTTAAAATGTTTTACATTTTATCTTATTAAAAAAAATAGCTTTAAAACACAACTAAAATAGAAGTTTTCCTGAAATTTGAAATTACATCTGTTGACCTTGCAGTCTGTCTTCCTAAAACAAAATTGTCACATTTTGTAGGTTTACATTTAATCAACACTTGTAACACTTGTGGTGTTGGATTTTTTGTTGTTCCAGTTTCTTTTTTTTTTTTTTTTTCTTTCTATTTGTTCTGTTTTGTTTTGTTTCAGTCAGAAAGCTGTTGGAAAGATATTTCTCAGTTCTAATTTAGGGTCATGGAAAAGATGTAGTATCTGAGGTAATAGTTGTAAGTATTTTCCTGACTCCACAGTCATGAAGGACTTGGTGGGAGAGGGAAAGCAGAAGATTCCTTCCATTTCTTTGGGCTGCACACAGCTTAAACTGTGTTCTAAGTATGGTGACCATATAAAGTAATGAATGTTTATGGTGGATATACAAGGACATAATACCAACAGAAACCACTGTTCCCTTTATGAATGTACCATGGCAAATTCCCTGTACACATATTAGAACAAAATCTTTATCACAGGTACACTCCACAAAAAAAAAACAAACTATCAATCAAAACAAAAACAAAAACAACACCAAAAAAACCCCACATCATCTAGAAAACAAAGTTTTCTTTTTCATGCTTTTCTGAAATGAGGATGGAAGCATGGCTTTCTCAGGGGCTCTGTCCAAACTGCTCTAATTGAAACAATATGCATTGGAACCCAACAGTTTTGTGACAGCCTCCTTACCACACCTTGAGAAACTGAGATTTCAGCAGTATTGGAAGAAAAAAAAAAAAAAAAAAAAAAAATATCACTGAAAACTACAGCTTCCAAGACCAGTGAAGATTTACCCTTTGGGGCCTGAATGAGAGTCTTGTGTGCTGAAAGTGTTTAGATTTGTGTCTAATTATGCAAAGATTGAACTGAAACTTTTCTGGTGGCAGTCATAACATCTACCTCTTCTCACTGAATTCTTTGGCTTCAAGGATGAATAACAGTATCTGTGAGACCTTATCCTCTCTACTTGTATGACAGTTTCCCTCCACTACCCAGTATCTTATTTTCTGAACACCAGCAATCTGAAAGCTTGGAATTTTCCTACTTGTGTGTGAGTATGTGTGTGTAGACAAACTCTTTCTCTTGCCCTCAGTTGCATGTTTCATTTTCATCAAGCTAAAGTGAAAGAATAGGAATTTGGCATATTTTTCTATTATATGATGTTGAATATTTTATCTATTATTTGCCAGCAAGTAGTTGCATCAGTAATATTCACTTAGCAATAATGAGATTCCTCGTAAATTTTATTTTTTTTATTTTTTTATTTTTTTTATTTTTGGCTCTGCTTGCTGAGAATTACCCCTGGTGTACAACAACTTGTTTCTATTACATGTGTTTAACTTTAATATGCTTACAGGGATTAGCAGCTCAGCAATTGCTGACAATGAAGTACTATAACAGATGGGGTTAAATCATGCAAGGAAATGCTAATAAAATACTTTAGTTGATGCACAGAGTCATATTTCAGAAAGTGTAACCTTCAGCCAAAAAAATTTGACCAGTTCAGAGAGACACTATCTTTCCTGAAAGAGATCCCTGTGATTTTTCAGGGCTTCTACATTTGAAATCACATCTGATGGTATAATACCATAAAGTACATGAACAATTGGCAAGGTCACTTCAGATAGCCTTATTGTTTTTTTTTTATACAAGGAGATAGCCCTTCAATAGTGAGAAATATGATATCCAGGAATTCCAGCTTGCCCTCATGTAATCTCCTTCACAGAGCACAACAAAGAACAATTGTGTGAAGCACAATGACCTCAGAAGCTTGAAAGCCCTCAAGCTATTTATGAATGTGGACCGGAGAGGCTACGTATGCATTCAGGATGAAGAAACCTTGACCAGGGAGAGCTCACCTTAGTTGTGAATTATTTTTGTATGAAGAACCTTTAGATGAAAACAGAAGCGCAAGTACTGCAATATTCAAGTCAATGACAGACACACTCATTTTTGCATTAGTTCTGAGAGGGTATCATACTTTTTCAGAGATTAGGGACAGCAAATGTGACATTCAGTGTATCTGTCCTTGATAATCTTAATGTATGTTATTATGAAGAGCCCTTGCACACCTGTATCAGTGGAGATCTGAACTAATAAAAAAGATTTCTCCTAGCATTTACTGTAATAAAAGATTACCTTGACTTTATGAACTGGTAGCTCTGTTTATCCATGGAAAAACAACAAAACACTTCTTGGTTAAGCCACCTGCCTATGTCTGCGGCTTTCTGTCAAGCAAGGGATTGCATACCAAATTCTCTATTGTAAATGAGCTGTGATGTGTCTATTCGCCAGATAATAGGTGCTAATATGTCCTTGATTGTGTGTATACATGCATGCCTAGATAGCAATTTTTTTCCACAGTTAAAGGAGAATTTGTGGGCCGGATCAAAATAAATATCCGCTACACACATTTACCACTCAGCTGCTGTCAGCTCAAAAAGAAGTTAGGGGTTGTAACTATGCTTCTGTGATTTATGGCATCTGCAATCAAGTGTGTTATCATCACTGTTGTATTCTATAAAAGCAACCTCTCACATACCTTCCATCCTGAAAATGACTTCACCTCTAGGAATTTTAAAACACATGAAAAAAAAAAAACAAACCATAACACTAATAATTAAAACACACACACAAAAAGACACCACAACTTTATTCAGACTGTAAGAAAACACAAATCACCAGGAACGTTTGAAATGGAAAGAGATGGATGCAGACAAGGCCAGAAAATATTATAGGAATCTTATACTTAGGAGGAAACAACAGAGAGATTAAAGATGGGAAACAATAGATGTTTGGGAATGTCAGTCCAGAAAGAGACAATGTTGGATGTATCCCTGTTGTCTGTGTTAACAAGGAGTTTTCAAGAAGAGTATACTGGGAGAGTATGGTAGATCCTGTATGTGAGAACTGCGTGTAATTAAAAACAGGCGAATGCTAAATTCTGAAGTTACATTTCTGTAACAGGATTTTGTTGATTATATACACCAGGACCGTTGTGATTTATGATGTAACAGGGACCTAAGAGAGTACAAGAATCCTCAAAACTATGCTTTTTTATAGTACTCAATACTTTAAAAAAAAGTTTTGGAAGTACTTTAGAATGCACTTAAAACTTTTGGATGGGCTGTCATTGATTTTATTTTATTTAGAAGAATACTAAACAAACTTTCCTTATGTTTTCCCAACTTTTTGAATAAAAGCCATTTTACATCTAAAATCAAATGTTGTTTTTACTGCCATTGGACATCAAGCCCTCTCTAAAGCACCACAGTAAATTTAAGGAAATGGAGAGAGATTTAAGATGGTAAAAAATGAAAACACAGGTACAGAATAAAAGCAAATTCCACCAGAGGCTCCAGAATAACACATGATAACCACAGTTATTAGGTTACCAGTAGTGCTAGTTATCTTTACTTAGTCAATCTTTACTTAGGAGTTACGGCCATTAAGGTTAACATTGTCACTATGTACATCTTCATTATGACCTTGCTACCTAGATAAAATACTAGATAACTTTCAAATTCAACTTTCAGTTCTCAACAGTTAACTGCTCTGCTAAAATTGTGTCTTATTTGCAGTCTATTTCTGGACTGTATTTTTCTCATCCACCATCCCAAAATAAGACTTGTATGCTGGTATATGCTGACTCCAGCTAAGCCTTACAAGATAGATCATAGAATCACTAAATGGTTTGTGTTGGAAGAAACTTCAAAGACTGTCTAATTCCAACCCACCTGCAATAGGCAGAGACACCTCTCACTAGATCAGGTTGCTCAAAGCCCCATCCAACCTGCCCTTGAACACTTGCAATGATCGGGTATCCACAGCTTCTCTGGGCAACCTGTTCCAGTGCCCCACAACCCTCACAGTAAAGAATTTCTTCCTTAAATATAATCTGAGAATTAGATTCTTAGATATAATCTAAGAATTCTTTTTGCCCAGAGAAGTTGTGGATGCCCCGTCTCTGGAGGTGTTTGAGATCAGGTTGGACTGAGGCCCTAGGCAACCTGATCTAGTGCGTGGCATCCCTGTCCATGGCAGGGGGGTTTAAACTGGGTGATCTTTAAGATCCCTTCCAACCTGAGCCATTCTATGATTCTATTATATGATAAATCAACCCTTTTTTACTTTAAAATCATTACCCATTGTCCTATCAATACACCCCCTGATAAAGAGTCCCTCCCCAGCTTTCCTGTAGGCCCCCTTTAAGTGCTGCTGGAAGGCTCCTATAAGGTCCCCCTGGAACCTTTTATTTTAAGAGTGAAACCCAATTCTCTCAGCCTGTCTTCACAGGAGAGGTACTCAGGCCCTCTGATCTTCTTTGTGGCCTCCTCTGGACTCATTCTAGGTCCACGTCCTTCTTGTGCTGGGGGCCCCAGAGCTGAACACAGGACTCCAGGCTGGGTGTCACAAGAGCAGAGTAGAAGGGGAGAATCACCTCCCTTGGCCTTCTGGCCACACTGCTTTTGATGTAGCCCAGGATATGATTGACTTTCTGGGCTGCAAGCACACGTTGCTGGCTCATGTGAAGTTTCTCTTTAACCAGTACCCCCAAGTACTTCTCCTTAGAGCTGCTCTCAACCTGTTTTCCACCCAGCCTGTATTTGTGCTTGGGATTGCCCTGGCCCAGGTGCAGGACCTTGTGCTTGGCCTTGTTGAACCTCATGAGGTTCGCACAGGCCCACCTCTCAAGTCTGTCCAGGTGCCTTTGGATGGCATCCCTTCCCTCCATTGTGTGGACCACATCACATCCTGATGTCAGTGACAAAGTTGCTGAGGGTGCACTCGATCCCACTGTCCATGTCACCAACAAAGATGTTAATACCAGTCCCAGTACAGACCTCTGAGGAACACCACTTGTCACCAGTCTCTGAGTGGACTTATCCACTTAATTGGTGACCATCCAGAAAATTCTTTATCCACTGAGGGGTCCATCTATCATATTCATGTCCCTCCCATTTAGAGACAATAAAGTGATGCAGGACAGTGTCAAATGCTTTGCACAAGTCTGGATAGGTGATGTCAGTTACTCTTCCTTTATCCGCTAAAGCTGTGATGCTGTCATAGAAGGCCACTAGATTTGTCAGGCATGGTCTGCCCTTAGTGAAGCCATGCTGACTGTCACGAATCACCTCCTTATTTTTCACGTGCCTTAGCAGAGTTTCTATGAGGATCTGCTCCATGATCTTGCCTGGCACAGAGGTGAGACTGAGTGGCCTGTAGTTCTTGCCTTCCTTTTCTCCCTTTTTAAAAATCGCAGTTATGTTTTTATATTTTCCCTTTTCCAGTCACTGGGCACTTCATGAGACTGACAAGACTTCTCAAATATGATGGACAGTGGCTTAGCAAGTTCCCTGCTGAGGGACCATCTCGTGAGGTCCCATGGACTTCTGCACATCCAGGCTCCTTAGATGGTTTCCAAACTGATCGTCTCCTACAGTGGGCAGCTTATTCTCCTGGTCTCTGTCTTTGCCTTCTGTGACTTGGGTGATAAGCCTAGAGTCCTTGGCTGTGGAAACATAAGCCAAAATAAATAAATAACTAAATAAATAAAATCATTGAATCATTAAGGTTGGAAAAGACCTTCAAGATCATCTGGTCCAACCATCGCACACTAAATCATGTCCCTAAGTACCACATCCAAACTTTCCTTAAACACCCCCAGGGACAGTGACTCCACCACTTCCCTGGGCAACCCATTCCAATGCCTGACTGCTCTTTCTGAGAAGAAATGTCTCTTAATTTCCAACCTAAACCTCCTCTGTTACAACTTGAAGCCATTCCCTCTAGTCCTATCACTAGTTACCTGTGAGAAGAGGCCGACCCCCAGCTCCCCACACCGTCCTTTCAGGTAGCTGTAGAGAGCAGTAAGGTCTCCCCTGAGCCTCCCCTTCTCCAGACTAAACAACCCCAGTTCCCTCAGCCGCTCCCCCTAGGACTTGTGTTCCAGGCCCTTCACCAGCTTCGTAGCCCTTCTCTGGACACGCTCCAGGGCCTTGATGTCCTTCTTGTAGTGAGGGGCCCTAAACTGAACACAGTACACGAGGGGCGGCCTCACCAGAGCAGAGTACAGGGGGACGATCACCTCCCTGGTCCTGCTGGCTACACTATTCCTGATACAAACCAGGATGCCTTTGGCCTTCTTGGCCACCTGAGCACACGGCTGGCTCATGTTCAGGTGAGCATCAATCAGCACCCCGCAGATCCTTTTCCTCTGCACAGCTTTCCATCCAATCTGCCCCAAGCCTGTAGTGCTGCATGGGTTTGTTGTGACCAAAGTGCAGGACCCGGCACTTAGCCACATTGAACCTCATCCCATTGGCCTCTGCCCATCGACCCATCCTTTCCAGGTCCCTCTGCAGCGCCTCCCTACCCTCCGGCAGATCAACCCTTCCCCTCAACTTGGTGTTGTCTGCAAACTTACTGACAGTGCATTCAATTCCCTCATCCAAATCATCAGTGAAGTTATGAAAGAGGATGGGCCACAACACCAACCCCTGGCGAACACCACTGGTGACTGGTTGCCAGCTGGATTTCACTCCATTCACCACCACTCTCTAGGCCTGGCCATCCAATCAGTTTTTAACTCAGCAAAGAGTGTACGTGTCCAATGATGTGTATTCTCTTCCAATTGTGACTTTATTGAGATATCAAAGACACATAGTATGCAAAGATTTAAAAATCAGGTACATGAAGCTATATCCATCATATAAAACAAATGGGAAATAACCTCTTAGATAATACTGAGTATCATGGATACAACATGAATAGGTAAAACAAATCTACTGGCTTCTTTATCCTTACACAATTGTCTCAATTGTTGAAAAAACAGAAGTCCGACTTTGTGAAATACTTTTAATTGTTGCTCCTAAGCCTATACTAGTTCAATGTCTGCCTAACACTGAGCTGCCAAAGACGCACAGAAAGATTCTGGAGTAACTTGTACTACACATGAACTTAATTTAAGCTGTTTATTCTCCACTGCTTAATACACAAGTTAGGGAGCAAGACCTTATCACCTCTCCTGAAGTTAAGACATTATACCATAATCATTAAAATCATTAAAAATACAAATGGCCATTTTCCCCTTTTCTCATTTGAAATCTTATTATATTTTTCACACAACTCTTTATAGTATTTTAGTCAATACATTTAATAAAACGAGTATGTGACAAGCTTTTTTTTTTAAATAAACAAACAAACAAGATTAGTCATTTACGCATTTTCTTGCTGCATTTTAAAACATACCTTTCTTTTTTGCATCCTCAGAAGTCTATATTTTATTAATTTACAAAAGAAATATGGAAAGAAGATGCAGATAATCAGGTTAGGACATAAGAAGAAGAAAGAAGACTAAAGAACAAATAATCTATTTGCACATCAGTTTTGTCTTTTGAGCATATCTTTATGCCAGGGAATTTCAGCATATTGCACTTTTTATTGTTTCTGCTCATTGGCTTAGGAAGTCACTATTTTCCCCACTTTTATGAGTGGATATACAGAAATCTGTAAACATAAGTAATTATCTCAATTTTGTTGGAAATACTGTTGCAATCTAAAAGACCTTTGAGATCTTAGCATTACATGGCACAGTGCAGCCATGCACCCATATTTCTTAAGTGGTAAACCAGTATCCTAACCCGGGGACTCTGATGCTTTATTCCATAAAATGGCAACCAGGTAAGTAAAACAGCTCAGAAGTCTTTTTCCAGCCAGAAACTAAGACACAACTCATGATAATACCATTAAACCCTTTTTCCTTAAAACAGCAGCTCTGTCCATACTGCTCATTGGGAACAACCTTGGCTCCTTGCTAACCCTTTAATTGTGCTTTAGCATTGTTTGTGAGAATTTTAGATGCTGTGGGTCAAAACTTTGCTGAGGTGCATGCTAACAGTTAAACAATGATTGTGGGACACTATTTGGGTCAATGAATGTCCTGGCTATATTTACTACACTAATGTAGATGTTAGCCAATTACACCAGTTACAAACCTTCTAAGAGATTTGCGGAAAGACATTAGATTGGGAACTTCCCCATGTAGGGGTAGGCATATCTGCTTTGGTCTCTGTGTAGTACCGCACCCAGACTATTTTATTTTAAACTGCACAATGGCTATCATGTCTGTGTGTGCAGTAAACGTGAATAGCAAACTGCCTTTTCTCCTCTCCCTCCTGCCTCTCAGCACACGTACACGTACTCTAAGTCAGTCCTCAGGAAAAACAAAACAATTCTGTGAAACAAGCCAATTCAAAATAATACAATGAATCCACCGAAATAGCCTGTAAGAATGACGAGGAGGAAATGATTTCATTTTTTGCTTTATCCAGGGGGTGCTCTTGCATAACCTGTTCACCATGCACAACAGCTAAGTTCCAGTCACATGCAAGGCATATTTGAAAACGGTGATGAGAACACAATTTAAGTTAAATGATGTGAAAAACAAAACAAACCAAAATGAAACAAAACACTATTTTTTCCAGGAATCAACAAGAAGTTTTCTCTCCCTCTTCTGAAATGTTTTAATGTTTAAGTTAAAATGCACATAGGATAGTAATTCATGAATGACTGCAAGCCTGAAGCTGAAGCATCGTGTGAAGCCTGGATACGAACCTTTTTTTTTTTTTCTAGTGAGTTAGATACTATGAACTCTTGCTTGAACTTTCAGAATATTGCCTATTTGTTCAGATTGCATTTGATGTAAATATTACATAAATTTACCAGGCTGGCCAGCTGGATCCAGAACCTTTACAAAAAAAGTAGATTTATTAGGTGTGATTATATATATATTTTTTCAGACGCCTCTATTGTGCTGCAGAGAATGCAGTACCCGTTCAGTACCCTTATTGGGAAATGAGGATTATCAGCTTTGCTGAGAACGTGGTTTCTATGATTTTGAAACAGCAACAAAAACATGAATGCAAAGACACAACCTTGTAGAAACTTCTGAAAACATGTATTTTAAACAAGTTACTTCAGCTCTCACAGGTCTGCTTGAACACTGTTATGATGTCCCCTGTGCTCTGTGCCCCAGCTGGCAGGCGGCAGCACGCTCTCCCAGCTGGCTTGTCAGGAGGTACAGTGCAGCAGGCTGACACAGAGCTCTCAGCACTGCTGTGCTGGAGCAGTCTCTGCCACCCTTATGTCCAGACACTAAACCACATTTTCTTTCCCAACCTCCCTAATTCTTCCAATATCTTGCAGAACTGTCAGGTCAGTAAGTCCTGAAGGGCATAGGTCTTTCCTCTGTGAGTTTGGGAGTAAAAGAAAAAAAGAGGAGGTACTAAAGCCACACAACATCAATGAATCACTTCCTTAAGTGATCTCTTGTCAGTCCTGGGAGAGTTTTAGGAAAGCAAATGGCCTTTAACCATTTTTGAAAACTACACCTTTTTATAAGTCTGGATCGTAAAACATTGGCTAACTTTTTCACTCAGTCTAATAAAATCAAGTTTATTCTTTTATACTCTACAATGTCTTGCAGTCCTCAATGGGTTTTTTTCTTTAATTACTTAAAAAACATGATAGGGAAATATGTGTATATATGTATATATATATATATACATATATATATATATACACACATATACATAAATATATTTGGAAGTTCCTCCATTGATTTCTGAGATGATAAACTGTTTGTAATATATTTATAAATACACTCATTAAAGCAAAGATTACTCCTGACAGGATCCAAATTTGAGCACAGTATCCAGCTATCTCTCAGAATATCATAATGATTCCCTTTGGGGGCAATATTCTGACACATTATCATAAATTCAAAGGAATACATAAAAAGCAAAACTCAAGCCATGTCTCTTGTGTTTCCACTGCTTGTCTGTGTTCACTGTAACCCAGCAGGTGAATTAAACATCTTAAAGAATCAGTATGAACTGTTGTCCAAGGTGAAACCGAACAGTTCCTTTTAGGGGTTCTGAAAAAGCTCAGTACATTTATATAGAATAATTAACTTCCTTTTTCCTGAACTTCGCTTTTGCTTGTCAGGACTGGAAGATGAACTGATAAAATGATAACCTAAAAGATAACCTACTTTCTGTACTGTTAGCATGAACGAAAGAAGAAAAGAAAAGGAAAATCTGAAAAATGACATTCCTATGTGATTTTCAGGTTCATGTTTCTGGTTGAGGTTGGCCAACAGTCTAATGTATTTCATTAATGTAATAGATGGGTGAAAGCCAAAATGAGCTAGGTAGTTTTAGATAAACACTGATACAAAATGACTGTTCAGGAGACTCTCAAAATCCATTGTTGGTGATCCTGGCATAAAAATTCATCTTAATGCTAGATTCTTTAACATTTATTAATTGGTAATATTTTCAAATAAAATTAGGTTTTAATTTGGTGTGGCATGGCATTGGTACATGACATATGAGAAGCCACGTTTCCATCTTCCATCATATTTAAAAGGAACAATGTGATTCTCATCTGTGTCTGCAAATGCCAATGTTTTTAATGTAGTCAGGATCAAAAGGTTAAAATTACCATGTTCCTGTGTTGTTGATTAAAAAAAAAACTTTAAACCCTACAATCCTCACAGAATACTGATGAATGCACACTTCTGCAACGCTTTTTTGTAAATATTACTGATGGGCAAAATATTTTGCAACAATTTCTCTGAAATTTATGTTTAGTTCAACAGTATTCTTGCCACTCTCACTTCTTCTTTGACTGTTTTATAGCTAACTTTTTGTATAATGTTGACTACCCATGCAATCCCTGAAAGGAAGAAAGTGGTAGGTTCTTTAAGTAAAATATGCAATCAGATTTGTATACCATCAGCAGAATAAGAATTATTATCTGAAGACAGTTGAGAAGGATTTTGAATAAATCTAAGAAATGTATTCAACTAAACCCAAAAACACAACCACACAACAACAACAAAATAATTGAAGTAACAAAGTAAATAGAAGTCAAAATTGCTATGCCATAAATTATAGCAAGTTAATGACAAAGGAGAATTCTCATGTCTCTCCTCACCAATCACATTAATTGCTTTTATATTCATTTTATGAAAAATGCCACAGAAAACATATGACTAATAGAAAAGTAATTTTGTTTGGATTTAGGGGAGAGATGGGAGTAAGCTATGTTTCTTTTTTAGTGTTAGCTATTTTAGTAAAATAGATTTTGCCTTAGAAACTGACTTTCTAGTGTAGGTCATGAAACGTAGTTAGTCTGCGTTGGAAGTTTTCTTGCAGAATTTATCCTTGTTTTCCTTTTGTGCACATTTTGAACTTCTAACTATTAAACAGATTAATTTATGACTTAAGATTGCATACGGAACGGTAACTTTACCTAACAGATTAATGCTTTTGCATTAAGTTTGGCTATCTTAAACAGATTTCATTATCTCCTCGTTGTCCATGAGGTATTTTTATAACAAATGCAATCTGAGAGGAATTGTGTCTAAGCAAACAGACTCTCCTGCAAGAGCACATAGCAAGTGTAGCTTACTTTGACTACAATTAATTGACGTTCATTATTTTTGCAGTGGTTTCTTTATTGTTAGTTTTTTGGGAAACATTTATCAGCAATATTTTCTCTATTTCCCTTGGAATAAGAATCCATCTAGGAGCAAGTCCTCCCGTGGTCTTTCTAAAAGTTTTGGGTCAATTTAAAAGTGAAAAATATCAAAGAATTATCTCCAAATCAGGGCTGAAATAAAAAGCAGTGCTAGGCTCCTACCCTATTCTTTCCTTTCGTTTCATTTTGTTTTTCTTTGAGCTATACTGTGAACTATAACGCTTTCATATAGATACTGTAGTCTCACAAGACGCAATAACTACCTTGTTATGAATAAGATTTTAAAAGGTTTGGAGTTGAGTTTGGGAAAGTATTAAACTATTTTTGTTATAAGAGAATTCAAAAATTCATGGTTTTATTATCAATTCACCAAATGCCCTGCAAACTGGACCTCCCTGCCTAGTTTTGGGCTGAAGGGGTCTGGTGTTTCCTCTGACTTTGTCAAGGCACAGCCCATTTCACAACAGAAACATGGGAAGAAGTTTCAGCCTTGGCACAGGTTTGCTGCCTTCCATAACACGTTGTCACCATGGTGTTAGGGAGTCTCTTGCATTCACATTCAATCAGCCTTGCCTGTATTTTAGCACAATTTTTGTCTAATTTTGCCCTTTGGATATAAGTGTTTTAAACCAACCTTCACTGGCACCAATTTCTCTTCACAGGAGGAACTTCAACATATAGCGTTGATCCTCTGAATTATAAATTTATTAGCTACTCAAAATAGAGAATATGACTAACTCCTTTGGATTTTGAATTCCACTGAAAGCATCTGGTACATTGGTCAGATTGGGGTCATTAAGATTTTGCACAGAAACAGAAGAGTAACTGCCTGGAAAATGTCTCAGAACAGTGGAGACCAGTGCCTTCAGGGCTTGTTTTGAGGGGATCTGAGAGAGAAGCAAACAAGACAGAGATTAGAATGGCTATAGCTAGGAAATGATATAAAGTCTTCCTACTTGATAAGAATTTCCCACCATAAACAGAATGCCATTCATGTAATCTGTTATTCCTCTCAGAAGTGACAAAAAAAAATCAGCAAAAGAGAAACACAACAATGGGCCAACAATGCATAACATTTCTCCTGCTTGTCTTTATGTTATGTAGAAACTGAAATGGGGTGACAGCTAGATGTTAACTCCATGTAGGACTTTGCATCTCTTTCTGGTAGGAGAAATTGAAATGCTACAAAACAGTCACAGAATCACAGAATCACAGAATCACAGAATCACAGAATTACAGAATCACAGAATCACAGAATCACAGAATCACAGAATCGTCTAGGTTGGAAGAGACCTCCAAGATCATCTAGTCCAACCTCTGTCCTAACACTAACAAGACCTCCACTAAACCATATCACTAAGGGCTACATCTAAACATCTTTTAAAGACCTCCAGGGATGGTGACTCAACCACTTCCCTGGGCAGCCCATTCCAATGCCTAACAACCCTTTCAGTAAAGAAGTTCTTCCTAACAGCCAACCTAAACCTCCCCTAGTGCAACTTTAGGCCATTCCCCCTCGTCCTGTCACCAGGCACATGGGAGAATAGACCAACCCCCACCTCTCTACAGCCTCCTTTAAGGTACCTATAGAGAGCAATGAGGTCTCCCCTGAGCCTCCTCTTCTCCAGGCTAAACAACCCCAGTTCCCTCAGCCGCTCCTCGTAAGACTTGTTCTCGAGACCCCTCACCAGCTTCGTTGCCCTTCTCTGGACTCTCTCAAGCACCTCCATGTCCTTCTTGTAGCGAGGGGCCCAAAACTGAACACAGTACTCGAGGTGCGGCCTCACCAGAGCCGAGTACAGGGGGACAATCACCTCCCTAGCCCTGTTGGCCACACTGCTTCTTATACAGGCCAGGATGCTCTTGGCCTTCTTGGCCACCTGAGCACACTGCTGGCTCATATTCAGCTGCCTATCAACCAATACTCCCAGGTCCTTCTTGGCCAGGCAGCTTTCCAACCACTCATCTCCCAGCCTGTAGCGCTGCTTGGGGTGGTTACGCCCCAGATGCAGGACCCGGCACTTGGCCTTGATGAACTTCATACAGTTGACCTCAGCCCATCAGTCAGCTGTGCAAAAGATTTGAGGGATGCTTCTGCCTTTGCGTAGGAGTTGATTCTAAGTGTCTGAACTCCCTCCAACCAGATGATCACTTCTCTGAAGATTTCTTGCTGTCCTGATGCTGTCTTATCCTGTGGACTTTGGAAGGCACTAGGCATTGTGGATTAGTAAGGATGATATAACATTGAGTTTCAGAATGGATCTGGAAAGCACATGCATGGCAAAGTGTGGCAAAGCATATGTTCTTGCAAAACATAAGAATATAAGAATATACTGGACCACACAGAAAAAGTGCTTCTCAGTATGTGTAGACTTGAAACTGAAATGAGTGGGAAGCCTGTCTGAGTGAAGCAACTTACCCTAATCAAACTACTTGCTGGCTCTCAGGACAACAGTCCATAAAGTATTCCAAACATCCACTGAGGCAACAGGAAGTTCTGGTTCAAGGCAGTCACTCTGGAAACAAAGATGTGTGCAAAATCCTTTTACTGTATTCCTAAAATATTAGTGAATGTCTGTGTGATACACTGCACAGTTTTAAAGAGCTGCTTACCAACAACTACAAGGTAAAATACCTATATTGATTACAACTTGGCAGGAAATGCTGTTGTTACTGTTGCCATGGTTCCCTTCCCACTATGTAGCATCATGCTATTTACACTCTTAAATACATTTATCCGAGAGAATTTTTATTATGAGAATAAGACAAAGGTTGTTGTATTAAAATAGTCCAGGGTAATTACTTACATTCTCTACATCACTAGCATTAGTGTTTCCATTGACTGTCTGGTAAAAGCCTGGAAAAAATAATGAAAGCTTCTCTTAAAAGAAACAAATGATCTGATATTCATTTTATTTATTTATTTATTTTATTTTTCCTCCATCTGTTTCAGGTGCATCAGCAGCCTTTACAGTTACATTCCCTCTTTTATAATTATTTTATTTTAAAAATGATTTTTTTTTCCAGTTTTTAGGCATCATTATTACTAGGTTATCTAAATCATTCTTATCTCTTTACAAATGTACAGAGTACTTTGTAAAAGTTAGTGTGTTTACTAAATATCTTAGTAAATTCCTGAGCCTAGTCTGAAGGCATGAAGAAAAAAGAAAATGACAGAAGGGAACCCTGAAACACATAAGAGAATAAAACACATTTCAGTCTGTACAGCTGTGAAAAGATCAGTAGCTATAATAATACTTGAAAATGAGGAATTCAAGAACTGTTTAATAGGGTTTGCACTACCTGCTTGTTCATCTGTCTTAGATCCGAGTGACTTGTTTCACGCAGAAAATTTCTGGAAAAAAAGTCTGAAAAAGTTACAGACTGATGGTCAGACTGGTTGGAACTGGGAAAAGGTTATTTATCCAGCTCTTCATCTGCAGAAGATCTGTGTTGTAACAGTCTATAATACAGTTTAAGTTTAAAGATACCTCATTTAGACATCATTTTTAAGAAAAAAATTCTCAAAAACAAAGATAATGTCATTCTTATAGGAGACAAAAAGTCCCAGTATTCAACTACAGGGAGCTAACAACTGTAGCCAGGGTCACAGCATTTTCAGCTAAACTTACTGTTTCGCTAGAGTAAAATTTGAATAGATGATACATACCTGTTGCACAAAAAGGTTTTCATAGGATGGTTTAAGATATTATAGTTCCTCTAAGCCTTTCTAACCTAGGGGTGGGAGAAAACCAGAATGAAAACTTCCCACGTGTTAACCAAGGATCAGAAATTCTGTCTGGGAAAAAAAATAAAAAATAAAATAAAATAAAAAAATTTGAAGGATTTAATTTTTTTCTAGAACTGAAATTTCAGAAACAATCATGAAAAAGAACTCGGCCCAACCAGCCTCTTCAACTAACTTTTTAATGTTTGGATTATGTATCAACTAGACATATGAAAACAAGACCAGAACATTACACTGCAGTGTTCACTGACCATATGGCCAAAAGATGAAGTCTAGTCAAAGGTCTGGAAAGTCAAACAGCAATTCTGTGGCCTAGCTTATGGCCTTGATTTCCCTTCTCACTAAACTATATTTCTTCCCACAGTTCTGGCAGAGATCTAAGGAAAGACAAGGTGGAAGAATGAGGCATCTGTGTTTGCCAAACGGAAAATACATTACCATGGAGATACTATGTTTGAATGTCAATACTGGCCAAAAGAACAAAGGGAAAGCCAACTCCGACCTGATGAAAACTGCTCAATAATGTTTGGAAGGCAGAATCTGCGTGTGTTAATGCTTACCTTTTCAACTCCAATCTTCTTCAGTAGACTCCAATGTAATTAAATCAGAAGATTCATATCACAATAAAACCCATGAGCTGATGAATTTGCAAAGACTGTAAGTAGCTACATTTTTTTTTTAATTATTATTATTATTTTTTTTTCTGTCCAGTGGCAGTAGGAGGTTGACATTGTCCAGCCAGGGGCCAGACCTCCAGAACTCTCAGTCCTGAATTAGAGCTGAAACTGGGAGCAACTGGGATGCTGCCAAGGAAAAGTTGGCAGCATCACTCTTGAAAGGAAGGTGATGAAATTAAAGTAGTGTGATATGAATTGCACTTTCCTGCTTAAAGTTCATTAGCTCTAAGAAAATAGTTTAATTTGGGGTCAAATGTCCTTCATGAGATGACATATATAAAATTATCTTGGAGAATAAACAAGGGGAACTGGAGGTGTGTGTGCAGTTGCAGGGCTATGATCTCATCACAATTACTGAGACATGATGGGACAGCTCTCATGACTGGAATGTGGCCATGGACATCTTTGTGTTTTTTAGGATGGACAGGCCAGGAAGGTGAGGTGGTGGAGTTGCTCTTCGTAAGAGTGAGCAACTGGAATCTGTGCAGCTCTGCCTAGGGAGTGACAAAGTGCAAGTGGAGAGCCTATGAGTGAGGATTAAAGGGCAGGCCGACAGGGGTAGTGGGTGTTTACTACAGGCCACTGGATCAGGAAGAGGAAGTGGATGAGGCCTTCTACAGGCAGCTGCAAGTTGCCTCAGGTTCACAGGCCCTGGTTCTGTTGGGGGACTTTAACCACCTCAGTATTTGCTGGGAAGACAACACAATTCAGAACAAACAGTCCAGGAGGTTACTGCAGAACGTGCTGGATAACTTCTTGACACAGGTGGTAGATGAGCCAACAAAGAGAGGGGTGCTGCTGGACCTGGTACAAATGAACAGAGATTGCCTAGTTGGTAATGTGAAGGCTGAGGGCAGTCTCGACAGCAGTGATCATGAGATGTTGGAGTTCAAGATCCCCAAGGAGGAAGCAGGGCAAAAAGTAGGACTGCAAGCCTGGATTTCATGAGAGCTAACTTTGACCTCCTCAGGGACCTAATTGGAGGAATTCCCTGGTCCAGGGCCCTAGAAAGAAAGGGGGTACAGGAGACTTGGCTAATATTCAAGTACCACTTCCTTCAAGCTCAGGATCAGTGCATCCCTACGAGAAAGAAGTTGAGCAAGGGAGGCAGGAGACCTGTGTGGATGGGCAAGGAGCTCTTGGGAAAACTTAAACAAAAGAAGAAAGCATCCATGATGTGGAAGAAGGGACAGACTGCTTGTGTGGAATATAGGAACATTGTCAGAGAGTGCAGGGATGCAGTGAGGAAGGCCAAGGCCTAGTTAGAATTAAATTTAGCAATAGATATCAAGGATAACAAGAAGGGCTTCTTCAAATACATCAGCAGCAAAAGGAAGACTAGGGCAAATGTGGGTGTGCTGCTAACTGAGGTGGGTGCCTCGGTGGTGGTGGATACAGAGAAAGCAGAGTTACAGAATGCCTTCTCTGCTTCAGTCTTCACTGCTAAGGCTGGTCCCCATGCACTACCGAGCCCAGAAACAAGAATAAATAAATAAATAAATAAATAAACCTGGAGAGAGGCAGACTTTCCCCTGGTTAAAGAGGATTGGGTTAGGGGTTGTTTAGGCAAGATGGACACCCACAATGGGATGCAGCAGAAGGTGCTGAGGGAACTGGCAGGCGTTATTGCTAAGCCACTCTCTGTCATCTTTGAAAGGTCTTGGAGAATAGAAGAGGTACCTGAGGACTGGAAGAAAGCCAACATTACTCCAGTCTTCAAGAACGGTAAGAAGGAAAACCCAAGAAACTACAGGTCAGTCAGTCTCACCTTCACCCCTGGAAAGGTGATGGAGCAGCTCAACCTTGAGGCCATCCCTAAGCATGTGGAGGAAAAGAAAGTGATTGGGAACAGTCAACATGGATTCATCAAGGGGAGGTCATGTTTAACCAACCTAATAGCCTCCTACAATGGGATGACTAGCTGGATGGATGAGAGAAGAGCAGTGGATGTTGTCTACCTTGACTTCAGCAAGGCTTTCAACATTGTCTCCCATAATACCTCCAGAGAAAGCTCTGGAAGTGTGGGATCCATGAGTGGACAGTGGGGTTGATCAAGGACTGGCTGGATGGCAGAGCTCAGAGGGTTGTGCTCAACAGTGCTGTCTAGTTGGAGGCCTGTGGCTAGTTGTGTCCCCCAGGGGTCAGTACTGGGTCCAGTGTTGTTCAGCTTATTCATCAATGACCTGGATGAAGGGAGAGAGTGTATACCTCAGCAAGCTTGTGAACGATACAAAGTTTGGTCCAGTTGCTGACACACCAGATGCCTGTATGACCATTCTGAGGGATCTGGACAGGCTGGAGAGTTGGGCAGAGAGCTACATCACGAGGTTCAACAAGTGCAGGGTCCTACACCTGGGAAGGAACAAACCCAAACACCAGTACAAGCCGGGGGTTGTCCTGCTGGAGTGCAGCTCTGCAGGGAGGGACTGGGAGTCCTGGTGGACAACAAGTTAACCATGAACCAGTAGTGTGCCCTCATGGCCAAGAAGGCCAATGGGATCCTAGCCTGCATCAGGAGGAGTGTGGACAGCAGCTCAAGAGAGGTTATCCCCCCCCTCCACTTAGGTAGAAGCC
Source organism: Anser cygnoides (assembly GCF_040182565.1). Classification (NCBI taxonomy): domain Eukaryota; kingdom Metazoa; phylum Chordata; class Aves; order Anseriformes; family Anatidae; genus Anser; species Anser cygnoides. Next base: position 73,349,775 of record NC_089912.1, read on the forward strand.
ACACCTCAGGTGAGGCTGCACCTGGAATATTACGTGCAATTCTGCACTCCCCAGTACAAAAGGGATGTAGAACTTCTCGAGAGCATCTAGCGTAGAGTCACAAAGATGATTAAGGGATTGGATCATCTGTTCTTTGAGGAAAGACTAAGAAAACTGGGCCTGTTTAGCCTAGAGAAGAGGAGACTGAGAGGGGATCTTATAAATATCTGAGGGGACCTCTATAAATACCTGAGGGGACAATGTAAAGAGGATTGTGCCAAACTCTTCTCAGTGGTGGCCAGTCATAGGACAAACGGTAATGGGTATAAATTGAATGACAGGAGGTTTCATCACCATATGAGTAAGAAGTTCTTTACGGTTCAGGTGACAGGGCACTGGAACAGGCTGCCCAGAGAGGTTGTGGAGTCTCCTTCTTTGGAGCTATTCAAAACCCGCCTGGATGCGATCCTGTGTAACATGCTCTAGGTGACCCTGGTTGAGCAGGGGGGTTGGACTAGATGATCTCTGGAGGTCTCTTCCAACCTCAACCATTCTGTGATTCTGTGATTTCACAATGATGGTAAGAAGAAAAGAAGCAATCATATTCTGGATCTATTCATCCGTGATTTCCCCCTTCCATGATTTCCTCCTTCCATATGCTTTCCCCCTCTCCTTAGCCCTGGTGAGGCCACACCTGGAGTATTATTTCCACTTCTGGGTTCCCCAGTACAAGAGGAACATGGAGCTACTGGAGTGAGTCCAGAGGAGGACTACGAAGGTGATGAGAGGATTGACACACCTGTTGTATGAGGACAGGCTGAGAGAACTGAGCCTGTTTAGCCTGGAAAAGAGAAGACTGAGGGGAGACTTCATCAATGTGTATAAATATCTCAGGGGAGGGTGTCAAGAGGATGGAGCCGGTCTCTTTTCATTTGTGCCCAGTGACAGGACGAGAGGCAATGCGCAAAAACCGAAGCACAGGAGGTTCCATCTGAATATGAGAGGGCAATTCTTTACTGTGAGGGTGACAGAACACTGGAACAGGCTGCCCAGAGAGGCTGTCTCCAGAGTCTCCTTCTCTGGAGATATTCAAAACCTGCTTGAATGCCATCCTGTGCAATGTGCTCTAAGTGATCCTGCTTGGCAGGGGGTTGGATCAGATGATCTTCAGAGGTCCCTTCCAACCTCAGCCATTCTGTGATTGTGTGATTCTGTGACTGGAAATGATAATGGAGAGCAAAGAGGAGAGGTGGCTAATAAGATAAATAAAACAATCAAATTATACAAGGATCTAATATTTTCTACAGGCTATTTGCAGTAATGACAAAATGTACTATTGGAAATTGAAATGTGTCTAGGAATTAATGAAGACCAAAAGCAAAGAGAACTACTCATCTACAAAAAGGGAATGAGAGAAGACCCAGGAAACTACAGACCTATCAGTATAACCTCAGTCCCTGGAAAAGTTATAGAAAATATTATCTTGAGTCTTACTGAAAATCAGATAAAGAACAAAGCTATTATCAGGCATAGTCTATATGGGTTCACCAAGTGAAAGTCCTGTCTTAGTAATTTATCTGCTTCTATAAGGTTTCACGTTTGGTGGATGAAGGGAAGGCAGTGGATGTAATCATTCTGGATTTTAGTAAGGCCTTTGATACTGTCCCTCATGGCATCCTTCTGGATAAATGGACCAACTGTGAAATAAACAGGTTCATGCTACATTGGGTGATGACCTTACTCAATGGTAGAGCTCAAAGTGTCATAGTGAATGGGGCTACACCTGACTGGTGGCCAGTCACTAGCTGTGTTCCCCAGGGATAAAATCTAGGGCCAGTCCTGTTCAACATTTTTATTAATGATCTGGAGCAGGAATTAAATGCATCATCAGAAAGTTTTTTGGTGGTACTAAACTGGGAGTTGCTGTTGACTTGCTGGAATGATGAGAGGCCTTGCAGAGGGATCTAGATTGGAGGTTTGGGCAGTCATCAACAGCATGAAGTTCAACAAAGGAAAATGCTAGGTGCTAAATCTGGTACAGAGCAATGCCAGACACAGGTACAGTCTGGGAGACAATTGGCTAGGGAGCAGCTCAACAGAAAGGGATCTGGGGGTGGTGGTCAACAGCATTCTCATCGCAAGACAGCATTGCGACCTGGCAGCCAAGAAGGCAAACTGTATTTGGGGATTCATTAAACACAGCATAGTCATCTGGTCAAACAAAGTGATTCTCTCAATTATGTTTAGTGCTGGTACAGCCTCACCTTGAATATTGTGTGCAGTTCTGGACTCCACAATACAGAAAGAATGTTAAGGTCCTTGAAAGTGTCCAGAGGAGGGCAACAACATTCATAACAATGCTGGAAGGCATGTCCTGTGAGGAGAAGCTGAGGACAACTGGGTTGTCCAGTCTCGAGAAGAGGAGGCTCAGATATGCATTGCTCTCTATTCCTTAACTTTTGGTTAGCCCTGAACTGGTCAGGCAGTAGGACTACATGATCTTTGAAGGTCCCTTCCAAGTAGTAAGTACATCTTTATATCATTATAGTGCTTAGAAGCATTAATCAATAATTTAGGTCCAACAAATTATTCCCCATCTGTTAACAGGGATTTTGAAATTGCATATTGTATTGGATTTACGTGGCAAGGTTTTAGTAGTGGGGGACAGCAGGGCTGGCCTCTGTAAGCAGAGCCCAGCAGCTGCCCCATGTCAGAGCAGAGCCAGCTCCAGCTGGCTCCAAAAGGGACCTGCTGCTGGCCAGAGATGAGCCAGAGAGTGAAGTTGGTTGAGCCTCAGGGAGGCCCTGCGCTGTTGCGCTACAGCAGCTGGGAGAAAGGAGTGAGAAACAGCCCTGCAGCCCCCCAGGTCAGTGCAGCAGGAGGGCAGGAGGTGCTCCAGGCAGGCAGCAGCAGTTCCCCTGCGGCCTGTGGAGAGGCCCCTGGTGGAGCAGGCTGTCCCCCTGCAGCCCATGGGTCCCACACGGAGCAGATCTCCACGCTGCAGCCCGTGGAGGAGCCCCCGGTGGAGCAGGTGGATGTGGCCTGGAGGAGGCTGCGGCCCATGGAGAGCCCCCGCAGGAGCAGGCCCCGGGCCGGAGCTGCAGCCCGTGGAGAGGAGCCCACGCAGGAGTTGGGGGGTCTGAGGGGATCTGCTGCTCGTGGGGGACCCGTGCTGGAGCAGTTTGCTCCTGGGGGATGGACCCCGTGGTACGGAGCCATGTGGGAGCAGTTGTTGAAGAGCTGCTGCCTGTGGGCAGCCCCCGCAGGCTCATTTTGGGAAGGACGGCATCCTATGGGAGGGACCCCACGTGGAGCAGGGGGCAGAGAGTGACCGTGAAGGAGTGGAGACAAAGCGTTGGGGACTGACTGCAGCCCCCGTTCCCTGTTCTTCTGCACCACTTGGGGGGAGGAGGTGGAAAAGAGTGTATGGGGAAAGGCGTTTATGGTTTACTTTTAGTTTCTCACTGCTCTAACTTGTTAGTAATAGGTAATAAATCAGTCTCCCTATGCTGAGTCTCTTTTGTCCAGGACAATAATTGTTGAGTGATCGCCCTGTCCTGATCTCAACCCTTGATCCACTTTCCCCCTTTCCATTTGAGAAGGGAGAGTGATAAAGCAGTTGTGGTGATGTTCAACTGCCCAGATGAGTAAAATCACCATGCATATGCATATGCACAGCTCTCTTGTAAAAGAAAACTTCGCGAGAACCTCTAGTACAATTCACCTTAAAAGTTAAGCAGATACTGAAGAATTAACAGGACTAAATTAGTACATTATTTTCGTGTGATGGGAAATAAAAATACCTCTGATACAAATCTTGGAGGAAAAATTCTAAAAGAAAACACAGACATTGAATGCCTAAGCTGTTCCTACTTTTTGTGAATACCTCCAATTTTACAAATGCCTCAAAAGCTAATGCCTTTCACAATCAAATACCTCTCACTTTTCTAGCACATAAAACTGTTCAGGAAAATGGAGTCACAGAAGCTTTGCTGGGGAAAACCACTGTGAGCATATGTTCACACAAAAATAGCATGTGTGAGAGAGATCGCCCCAGTGGCTTACTGTTTTTGTTTTTTAGCTTGTTTGTTTGTTTGTTTATATTTGGACATAGGCACATGTTTTAAAAGACAAAGTCATACCTCACCTATTTGGAAGTTGACTCAAGAGTAGATCTTTTCCTTCTTAACATACTGCTCTGGCCTTCAGGTGCATGACATACATCTCTCTGAATGGAGTCCTATTTGTTAAGACCCATCCCTGATCCTGTATCATCAGATCTGCTGCTATTCCAGTTTCCTCCAACACAATCAGTCACTAAATGACAAACTCAAAATAAAATGGCTCAGTGATGTCCTTTGGGGCTTGTTGCCTTTGAATTCTTTATCCAACCAAGCTCCCCTATACCTTACATTACTCCCCCCCTCTCCTCCCTCAATTTTACTTCTCACAAACATTTTATTTTTTGTCCATAATAATCATCTCAAAACAGAACCAACAGAAGATCCTAGTGATACTTAAAACATTGAACAAAATATAATTAGCATCTGTGTAAATCAACTTTGTCATAACAATCTCCCTCTATCTTACAGGAGCAGCAGAAACCTTACCTCTCCTTGGTAGGTTCACAGCTCTTAGTTTATATTAACATAGAAAGAAAAAAAATACCTAGAAAACAAGATGATAAGGGACAGTTAAACATCTGTGATTAACATAATAAAGATTACTTCACTAGAGAGAGAGGAGTTCCAGCTAGTTGCCATCTTATAAACTATATATAGTTAATAAATAAAATTCAATAACTCCTTTAAAATGAAAAAAAAAAAAAGTAAAAAGAAATTGTAGGGAAATAAAAACACAGTTAAATGTTCTTATAAGAATCTCTTTCTTGGCAAACAACCCAAACTGAAGTCCCTTCCAGCAAACAATCATGCAGCAGTCAAAAAATTCATTGCCACTTACAAAAGTGCTACAGGGGAATTTCCATTCTGTGCTAGCCTGTAACAAGGCAAGATGCATTAAAGACCTAGGGGTGCCAAACTACTGCTGAGCAGTAAGTGAGGACACAGCCATGGAACAGGGATGGAGAACAGCACTCTGCTCCTTCCTGACTGAAAAAGCCTCTCTGAAGGTCTTACAACGGTAAGACCTTTTGTACCAGATTCTCAGTTGGGAGAAAATGCAGATGTTCACTTGGGAAGAAGTGGAATAAAGTGAGGGGCATTACTGAGATTGGCATTATAAAACAATGGAAATAATGTGGAAAAAGTTCTATTAGAAAACTATTATATCACAAATGAAGTCACAGAAACCTTATCTGAAGAGACAAAGATTAAAGGGAGAAGTTAAAATGAGCATTTTACCATGTAAAGTTACAAGATAACTTCAAAGTTAAAGGAACAAGGTAAAGTACAGTAGTATAAAATGTCTTGACAAAAGATGATTTTTTAGATAATACAGGCATTCCTAATGAAAACTAGATTAAAGAAAACAAGTGAAAATTACAGAATAACTCTGGATTTTCACAATTCTTCCTCATACCCAATATAAAATATTTTGTAAATCTACCAAAACTTCTTTGTGAAAGTCGAGCCAGGAATGAAAACTGAACACCTGAAAATATTTCTATGATATTGTCTTAAAAAAAAAAAAAATCAAACAAACCCCCACAACCTTCATTCTTCAGGACAAAATCAGGACAAAATGTGTGAAATAGAAAGAAAAAAGGTTGATCTGAAAATATCTAGTATTTTTCTCAGGCACAAAATCAAGGAAGAGATCATAACGGAAAAAGCTCTTTCACTGAAGATATGCCACAAAACCTTTCTATAAACAATAAATTAGAAAGTTTGGTAAATTTGGTAAATATCAGAATAACTTTGATATTAGATCAGCTAAATGAAAAGCTTGCACCAGAGTAGTTTAACTGTTTTCAAATTACAGTGTTCATCCAAACTACGTCTGTGAGGTAGTTTTTGTTCGATCCAGAAATCCTAAACATATATTTGACCGGAATAAAACAACAAGATTTAGCAGCTCTCAGATGACACTGTAATCAAGAACAGATGTTTATAGACATTCAAGCCAGAGAATATTCTTTTAAATTATCACTGGGTAAAATTCTTGAACTATTTAAGCAGTGCCCAGTATTGCTAATAGCCCATTGCAATCTCATGTGCCATTTCAGCCATATAGAGGTGTACTTAGTACTTTCATTCATGCTACTGCTATTTTTGTCTCAATGTACTAGAACCACAAGAAGTTCTTATATTATTTTTAAGCTGTTTCATGCAGGATGTGGTAAATTCAGATATACAGGAGTACAAAAGACGATATTTATTGGAGAAGAATAACAGTTCTGCTTATATTACAAATGAAGCTGAGTATCAAGCTGAGAAGTGGCACAGAACGTGTTTACACATTTGGGAATTGCTGTGCAGCTTCTGCGATCTCCAAAAAAGCACAGCCTCAGCAGTGATCCTGTCACATCATCACATGCAAGTACAACATCACAATTATCAAACCAAGGATATTTTAGCAATAGGGCCTTGGGATTTGGGAAGTGTCTGGATAAAGATGAATGTTTATAACCATATTCTAGCATAACCTGTAATTAAGGGTGATGGAGGGACCTTCCCTGACTCTGTAAACATAAAGTCTCTAATTGCATGCATGTCATCACTTTGACAGGCCTTCAGTCAGTGGGATTTTGTGGAGATTTAATCCCCTAAACTCTTTTTACCTCAAATGTAGAAACTTGATTGCACTTCAGAAACAAAACCTTCAAAAAGATGCACTTTTTTGTGTGTGTACAGAAGATTTTAATCTTTTGACCTTTTTTTTTTTTTTTTTATAGCTCCAGGCAGCACTAAGCATAGGCCTTTGGGATGATACAAAATTACGGGGATGAAAGGTTTCCTTCGTTTCCTGTTTTAAGATTCCCTTAAGGGAACATACATCTGACGACTGAAGAAAATAAACTAATGTCAGCACCTTGACTTCTGTGCTTCACTGGAAGAGTACATGCATAGCAGCTTGATCCAACTTCAAAGATGGGTTACATGAGCCATTACTCACTGTCACGTTCCTGATGAATATGAAGAACTCCGTTGAAATCAAAGGAAGCTGCAGCTTGTGTTCTTGCAGTGAAGACAGTCTCCTCTGCTTTGCCTGCCAGATCTCTCAACTCTGCCATCCAGGTGACTGGAGGACTGATCATTTGCCTACACATGAAATGTTGTCCTGCTGCCAGTTCATTTACATGATGTAAAACTGCTTGAATTCAACAGAAAGCTGTGCAGTTTATCTGTGTGCTACTACAAAGTACATCAAAATAAATCCTTCACAATGAGAACTGGAGAAAGGTGAAGAGACAGGCCATGGTTCTGCATCCTTGGAGATTTCACAGGATAAGTCCCTGGACAACCTGACCTGACTTTGCACTTAGCCCTGTGCTGAGCAGGGTGCTGCACTATGTGCCACCCAGATATCCCCCAAGCAAGATTTTCCTATGATTCTGATTTACAAAGCAGCATTTGCAAAATGAATGATGTAAATATGGTTCCTGTTGTGCAAGGGGAGAGATATATTTATTTTAATGGTGTATTCTTCACGATATGTTTGTGACCTCAGTAATGTTCTACTAGATCAGTACTAACCAAAACAGCAGTCATCAGAGTGAAGCAACATTTTGATGGCTCCAACACATCACAAAAACTGAAACAAGCCCAATTGTACAGTGAAAACTATAGCAAATTAAGTTGCCATTAAATCTCACTTCTGCACAGTTTTACAAAGCTCATTAATCCTAAAATGGTTCAGCAAAACAGCTGGTATCTGCAGCCTGCAAAGACTGAATGAACTGCTGCTGTCCAAAGGAGTTTGACATTCTTTGTGGAAAGTGAAACTTTGGAATGATATTACATTTATGAAGAGGTGAACATAGCACATTTCCCTGTAAAAGCTTAGACACATTTTGGTGTACAGTGTGAAGAAAATTTTTGTGACACGGTGTGATTTTCTCAATATGGTGCATATTTATTTATTATTTTTTTTTAATACGCGCAGCAGCTATCAGCTCAGATATTTTTAACAGAAGCCAGAAGTCCTAGGAAACAGACTGTGAAAGCAAATTTTTCTGAAGAGTTGAACTTTATTATTGCTAATTCCTCAAATTCTGGTAGCAATCAAAATAATCTTCACTTACAGAAAGACAGTTCTTGGCCTGCAAAGATTACAGCCTCAGATAAGCTGCACACAAAGTGCAGGAGAAACAACTAAAGACTACAGTCGTTTTCTTGCTTTTTAATGGCAAACTACTAAAATACCAAGATTCTTGATAGATAAAATGCTATCCCTTAGTGTGACCAACATTAGTAGATGGGTTATTTCATTTGCATTTATCCACAGACAAAATCAGTGTCCCCTCTTTAAAGTACAACTGAGTGGTAAAATGAACAAGGTAGGTACATATAACCCCTGGAAATGTGGGTCTGAGAACATCCTGACAAGCTCAGAGATCGGTGACCTAACTGATATTTTTAGAGTAGCCAGAAGATATCAGCCCAGCTAAGGGCAACAAAAAGACCACTGAGAATAGCCTTGGAAGGCCAAGTAAGAAATTTGAACCTTGTAAAGAGAAAAGTGAGAACCAGAAATTGGATCTGAAGATAGACCAATGTGAACACCAGCTCACATCCACAGGGAATTTAACAGCTACATTTCAGATTGAAGATGAATGAGATTGTGTGTACCAGGGAAGCTGAAGATGAGGGAACAGCAGAGATCAAATGAGTTAAAACAAAGGTCAGTCTTTGATCTGAAGTAGGATTAAAAATATGTACAAATATTCTAGAGATTTTTGTACTACCCGCAGACAGAGGAGAAATGTGTGTGAATACTTATGCTTCCATCAGTGCAGCTTGAAAGTTACCAGTGTTCATTTAAACTATTCCGTCTCTGTCTACGTATCTTCTTGATGAATTTGCTTACCTATCCTGTCCTCTGCTGTTGGAAACTCAATGTATGTGTTCTAGTGTTAATTGCTCATGTTCTTTGTTCAGCTGTGACTGCACTTTACATGGACACATTGTGCTGCCTTTCCTGTGACAGTCACAAATCCTTGTGTCTTTCTCACAATATGGTATACTAGGTCACACATCTTACAGATCCTGAAACCCTTGTGAAGTTGGAAGTGTTTTTAAAAGATGAAAAAGGGGTCAAGAAAAATATACCCAGAGAATGCACAAATCCTTTTCACTGTAGTAAATTGCTATTCTTCATTTTAAAATCTAACCCAGGAGCTTCATGTCTGAAGACAAATCCCAGTGCCTTACTGTGAAAGCAGGTATCAAATTCTAGGCGCTAAAAGAGCAATCTCTATATCACAGCAGGTAAAAGGTGTAATTATGCTTTTAAGAATCAAGGTAGCTGTGTACTTGACTGTGAGAACAAAGGCTCACATTGGCAGTATCACTCCATCATCCTTGCTGGATGCTGGCGTACTGTTAGGCTATAGCAGGTAGAAGATACAAAGATACTCTTGTGCATTTTGCCTTCTTGGCTAAGTTTTCAAGTACAGCACCTTACAGCAATACCATATAGCTGATCCTGATCCCACTTGAATAAGCCTGACATTTCTCCCAGACAGTCTGGGAATAAAGGGCAGCTTCATTTATTGTTAGGTCTCTGGTTCTAGTGTTCACCAGGACAACCTTTAAGTCTGGGCATTATAACTACACTGACACAATCATTTTGATGTTCACCTAACAGCTGCAGGTAAAACAAGGTCTATGGCCAACTTCTACCACATATGAAATTCCAGTTGCTTTCCCTAGAGTCCAAATGGTTCAGATTAAATTCAGTTTCTCACCTTGGGCAGCAGTTTTCTTTTGCAACAAACTAGATAGGTATCTAGAAGCTAGTTTCATAGCCTTATGAAACTGTTTAGGAAAATGACAGTGAGTCCCTGGATTCCTAAAATGTATATATATTATTTTTAAAAAGATTTTGGGGCAGAATGCATTCCCAGGCAATGAAAGGGTGTTCTAGTTTTTAGTGTGCCTTGTTACACAAAATTGCTTATAGTAGGTTTCTTAGTTGAAATTATATTGATGCTTCATTTTTGAGGAAGGTTTCTCAGTGTCCTATCAGTGGTACTCACAGCACATGACTAGATACCCTTCCTACTGCATTTGGTATAAAGAGCTAATAAATGGTTTTCATACAGCCACTTGGTAAAACACTACACATCTCTGTGAAAATGAATGAACTAATGAAATTGCTCTTGTTCCTTGCCCCATTGAGAGAGGAGAGACTTATCAAAATAAGGAGAAGCAGGCGGGAGAAGGAGGGAAAGGTTATTAACAACCTTTCCCTCATTAGCTCCTGTCTCCTGCATGTTGTGACACTAGCCTGTGCATGCATATCAAGTATGATAACAAAGACAATGACTGATGTCAGGGCTGCAGCCGGGGAGCAGGGAACAGGAGCAAATAAGGTCTAAGACCCATTTCTGTGGCTGTGGCACGTTGCCTGTGGGACCCCACTGCCTGTGGCATTGTGCCAGTGCAGCTGCCTGATACCTTCCCACTGGGAACAGTGTAGTGACCCTGGGTATGCCCCAGCACTACCACAGGCCGCATGTGGAAACAAGGGTCATTTCCCCACCCTAGGTCACATCAGAGTGATGTCCATCTCCATCTGAGGTTCTTGGGCTTAGCTGATAGCAGCCATGCAGAATGCAGACCTCATCTCATCAAAACGACCAGGGAAGTTCCCACCTGTTTAAATGGTAACAAGCTCCCTTTATAATATAGCTGTAATTGTACCCAGGCTTCTCTGCCATGGGGAGCAGCAGCCTGTGCATATCACCAGGCTCACCTGCAAAGCTTCTTTGTAACAGCTGATGTTACCAGATTTTTTACAAGTGTCATTCTGTAACAAAATCTCATTTTTATCTCCAGGCACTGAACTGCTCTCAAATCTGTTTTTTACTTCTGTTGGATTTACCTTTTTCCTTTTTGTTTCACTCACTTTTGCTGGAGCAAAAGATAATATGAATCTGAAGCTTTTTAAATGGCCATGAGATACCTTTTCCATTGAATCAGATATGAACATACAGTGACAGAACTGCCTCTGGTGAAGTGAATTCTGAATGATCCGAGATGCATGTTTTAGCACAGTTTGTTTTCAGCTGACTGAAAACAGTGTCTACCTTCTCTAATGCTAAGATTTCCAGCTGTGAAGTTGACACAGAAAAAGAGCTGAGGTCTCCTTATGCTGGTTAATGCTGCTTTCAAGAGATAAGTAGGTAAAGATCTTTTATGAAAGGTGCAGTATTGAAAGTGTTTGCATTGTAATTGGATTATTTGTTTGTGCAGTGCTGATAGGTCATTTGCCCTAGTAACCTAGATATGTTGAAAAATATATGGCAGAATAATTGTAGCAGAACATGATCTTCATCATGCTAAGGATCAAATATTGGCTACAGTAAAAATAAACAGGGACATCACTGAGATCAGAATTTCAGTGGAAGAAGTTTTTGTTGCATCCTATATCAGCTGTAAGTATTACTCACAATGACACAGTCACCAGGGTCTTATCTTAACTAGCCCAACTGCACTTTAACTGGACTATAGGTTGCAGCATAGTACTCCAGTGCACAGATCACACTTACACCAGAAGGCTCTACCTGAGCTGGGTAGGATAGCGGAAGCAGCCTACCCACAACAGCTCGAAACCAAATCATCCTGCTGAGAATATTATGTGGAACTAGCTTGGGCATGTCTGCATCTGCTGCAGTGTGCAGGGTTGACACAAGAAAGAATCACAGAATCATCAAGGTTGGAAAAGACTTCCAAGATCATCTGGTCTGACCGTCATCCTACTACCAATATCACCCACTAAACCACTTCCCTAAGCACCGCGTCCAGCCTTTCCTTAAACACCCCCAGGGACAGTTACTCCACCACCTCCATGAACAACCCGTTCCAATGCCTGACTATTCTTTCTGAGAAGAAATGTCTTCTAATTTCCAACCTAAACCTCCTCTGTTACAACTTGAAACCATTCCCTCTAGTCCTATCACTAGTTACCTGTGAGAAGAGGCCGACCCCCAGCTCCCCACACCTTCCTTTCAGGTAGCTGTAGAGAGCAATAAGGTCTCCCCTGAGCCTCCTCTTCTCCAGACTAAACAACCCCAGTTCCCCCAGCCGCTCCCCACAGGACTTGTGTTACAGGCCCTTCACCAGCTTCGTAGCCCTTCTCTGGACACGCTCCAGGGCCTTGATGTCCTTCTTGTACTGAGGGAGCATCTTCTGGGAGCTGGAGGAGTCTTACTGTGGCTGTGATTCAACCTTACAGTTTCTCCTATAGCAAAGCTATTTTGAGAGGTTTCTGTCCTCCCACTTTCTCCTTCATCCGTCTTCCTCTGTGAAAGGATGTGGACTAAATTAAGCTCTCCAAAATACATTTTCTGATTGAATCAGCTCCATGATTAGTCTTGTCACTCCAAAGAATTAAGTCAATAGCAGCATGATAGTGGGAACAAGCAATTCAGGAAAAGAAGGGCTGGGAAAGCCTTAACTAAGCTGTATGTCTGGAGGAAACGTCCATGGAGTGATCCCTCAGGTGCATGCGTTGTTCATATGGAACAGATTGAAGAACATGGATCAGCCTCTGTCTGTGCTCATGAATAATGTCTCAAGGCAGAACATAGAAAATTTGTTCCTCTTGCTGGAAATGTGTTAGTTTTGAACTAGTTTTAAAGTGAGCAATTTGCTTGAGAATACCGTATGATTAAACTCTATTTTAAACATCTCCTTTGTTTTCTTTATCAACTATTGTCACACTGGGGAAATATGAATAAGTGATGAGGTAAGATCATTTGCAGAAAGAATTAATATGAGAAGTGGGACTGTTTGGAAGGAGATTGTATACTGCCAGATCTTAAAATATATTTAAAAGGCTATGGAAATAACACCACCTCTCCAATTAAGAGGCATTTGTTTTAATAACTTCACAATTATGCCTTAATGATTTCACTGTAAGATGGAAGAAAAGATTAGTAAATGCTTTTGTTTTAGCTTTGTGTGTCATTCCGCTCATTAGTTCAGCCTGTGTTGTTAGTTTTTCACACATCTATTCAGAGTAGTGTTCCCTTTTTTGCATGCTACAGATAGAAATGATCTTAGAAATCCTTATTAGTGTAATGTTAATCAATTAAGTTGTTAACTGAGATACTGAATAGATTTCCTGTGCAGTAACCAGTGAACAGTACCAAGGTACCAAAGAACTGCACATTATTGCCATAGCTAGCAATACAAAGAAGGCAGTTTCTTCTCCTTAACATTTGCTATCACTAAGGCAAACAGCAAACAGTCAGAATCATGTCTTTCTGCACCATTTAAAATCCTCAGAAAGAAAATAGATTCTAAAAAGTAAATCCACTGCTTTCCAAAACATAACAAGATTGGATTTAGAGAGATGAGTTGTGTTTTGAACACACAGGATAGAATTTGTCTTGCTGGGCCATATACTCACTGCTTTCTGGTCCTCTCTTCCTCTGACAGCTCTTCTTTTACTGGTAATTCACATGCCATAATGCTTTGAGATGATGTAAAATAGTCACTGAAAAGGGGTAGATAGTACTTTTTGATATCTGTGACTCCACTAATACCAAATAGAAACTCTATGCTTTTATTTATGTACTAATGTTTTAAGTAAAAAGAAAGACACTGATCAAAAGACATTGGCACCACTATTAATAACACATCTGAATCTGAACTCCTTCTAAAGAAATCAGTGAGAATTCAGACAAGCAGGCAGTAATTTATGGCAAAAACCTGTGGTCAGGACGCTGACAGCTCTCACCAACTATCTACAGCCAGTAGCTGAGAATAAAATCTTCAGTGTATTAGCCTTCTGTAACCCTAGTCCGATGTAGGGACAACGTTGGAGCATTGCTGTGACTCATGTCTTAAGTAGTGCTTATCCCTGTATAACCAATATCAGAGACTAAACTTTAATAACAGATTTCTGGGGCAGCACAAAGTACTACAAGTCTAATGTCTTCCAAGTTGGACACTTCCATTTCAGTAGTTATGTCCTGTAGCTGATATTTCAGCAGTGTTTAGGACAACCTGCCATTTTTTGACAGCGTTTTATTTTAAAACTTATAGCTTTGTTAATTTTTTGTTAAAGAAAGAGTGCATGGAATTTCCAGGTTTGCTGGGATGCAGATGCTGAATTCAGGTTAGAAATCCTTAATCTCCCTGAGATTAGGACTTGCATTCATTTATTAAATGTAATTATATGAACACAAGATGCTGGAAGGAAGAACAAAAAATAAAAGCATAACTCAAACCTTTGTCATCAGTGTAAAATGACATTTATGTTTCCATAGCAATAGAAACCAGTGAATGAGCTACTTACAGAGTATGCCAATTAACACATCCAACTCCTTGACTTGACTTTAGGTTGCTATAGCAACGGCTTTTAAACTAGTGTATCAGGTTATCAAAACTAATTACAAATGGTATCTAAGGAATTGTAGTTCTTGTGATACCATTGATGTCCTCATATTTTTTACACATTTGCTCATTGAAATCTTGTAAGTGTTGAGAAGGCAAACCTGAGAACAAGATTGTTCTCCCAATATCATGGGCATAAGTCCAGAGTAACACTTCAGGCTGCAGGAGATGTGCTCTGGAATGACTCTGGGATGAATGCAACTGGCAGGGCAGCCATGATCCTTCATGCTCCCTCAGGAGAATTGTCATCTGGAAGAACTGGTGCTATGCATCTCAATGAATTTACACAATTATCTATAAATTAGTTTATAATGGACAGGGAAACCTGAGTGATCCTATGTTCAGTTTTGATTTTTTCTCAGAATGTAGACCTTTAGGAAGTACAGCAATCTAAAGGAACAACAGTGTAAATGATCTTTTGTTAAATGAACAAAGACTTGTCATACAGCATGCATTTGACTGAAGACAAGTATTATACATAATCTGCTTTTCTGGGGGAGAGGAGGCTGAAGTATCAAATTGTTTTGCTTTGCTTTTTTTTTTTTTTTTTTTTTTTTTCCCTTTGGCACATGTGTGCTTTCCTGTTAACCACACTATTGTATAAATAAGACTATTTCATAGCAATGTCAAAGCTCCAGTAAACCCTTCTAATCTCACTGGTGCAGCAGGACTCGTGCTTTGTGTTAGGCAGCAGCCACAGCTCATGGAGGTAGGTTGAGGTTCCACTTGTGAGTTTGGCAGATTACTTCACAGCCTTAATCACTTCTACAAAACTCCACCAGCTTCCCTTCAATGAGACTTTCCTAGACCACTCAAACAGACAAAGGT
Source organism: Anser cygnoides (assembly GCF_040182565.1). NCBI lineage: Eukaryota > Metazoa > Chordata > Aves > Anseriformes > Anatidae > Anser > Anser cygnoides. The sequence goes on from NC_089912.1 coordinate 73,365,113, forward strand.
GTTCTTTGTTCACAGAAACTGGCAGATGTGGTCTCTGAGATATGAAGGATTCAGTAGGTCAGCCAGGTTTACAATGATTCTTTTGTTCAGTGGTCTTTTATTTTTTTATATTTTTTTTTTTACAGCTCATGGAATAGCCTTTAGCATTTTAACAGAATTACATAACCACAAAAAGGCTGAGGCTTAAAGGGACTTCTGGAGGCCATGCAGTCTAACCACCTCTGCTCAAGAAGTCACCTACAGCAGGTTGCCAAGGACCATGTCCAGGTGGCTTTTGAATATCTCCAAGGAGGAGCTCTACAAGGTCTTTGGGTAACCTTTGTCAGTGTTCAGTCACCCACACAGTAAAAAACTATTTCCACGTTCTTCTCCTAGTAGCAGTCCTTATAGCTGCTGTCCAGTACCTAAAGGGGGCCTACAGGATAGTACATGTGTAGATTTAGATTAGATAAGGAAGAAATTCTTTACTGTGAGGATGGTGAGGCACTGGCACAAGTTGCCCAGAGAAGCTGTGGATGCCCCATCCCTGAAACTACTCAAGACCAGGCTGGACGTGGCTTTGAGCAAACTGATCTGGTGGAAGTGTCTCTGCCCATGGTGGGGAGAAGGGGAAGGGAGGGAATTAGATGATCTTTGAGGTCCTTTCCAACCCAAACCATCCTATGATTCTATGATATATACACACAAAAGAATGCACTTCCAAGATGCAGCTCATTTACATCTTTTTTAGACAGAAAGCAGATCTGATTCCCACTAGCCAAAAGCCTGATATGTCTTTAACTCCTTAAAGACAGCTTGTAAAGCCTTTGGAACTGGTCTGCAAAAAGACTCCTTAACTGTGCCAGAACCATGACAAAGCTGGCTAGTCACTGGGACACCACCTACAATGTCTCTACTTGTTGTGTGCCCAGTAGTATAGTAACAGTGTACTAGTGCTCAAGGGGAAGTAGTCAATCAGAGCCCAGAGAGCTCTGCAGCTGTATCCTCATATACATAGCCCAAAAGTTCATGCATTGAATAA